>NC_139630.1:57624283-57861783 GCF_964638095.1 Poromitra crassiceps | reverse complement strand
GTCACACAGACCAGAAAGTCAACAGCAGGTGTCAAGTCTCTTGATTCCCAACAATAGTTCATATTCTCCTTATTGCAGATCAGTGGAATTCTCTGTTATATCCAGATATAATCCATTTTTCACAGTTCAAATTCACAGTTCAAATTCACTGACCGCCCATCTCAATTTTCATGACGTCACAGCCTAGGGTCAATCGCTGTTGTCTTCCCGTGTCCCGCGGCGAAAGCAAACTGGGCAGAGGGTGGGGGTTCCCCGGACCCCAAAAAGTTTAGTTGATTTAATAATAATAATAATACATCGGATTTATATAGCGCTTTTCCAAATGCTCAAAGACGCTTCACAATACAAAACAATATAATACCATAACTTAAGAAAAGAGAAGAAAATAAATAAAGAAAATAAATAAAAGGTGAGAGAGGGAGGAGTTCATGGGTTGAAAGCAAGGGTGAAAAGGTGGGTTTTGAGGGCGTGTTTAAATGATGACAGAGTGTCTGCTTGACGGATATGGCTGGGGAGGGCGTTCCAGAGGGTGGGGGCAGCTGCAGCGAAGGCCCTGTCGCCCCAGGTCCGGAGCTTCGTTCTGGTGGTTTGGAGAAGGTTAGCATCTGCGGACCTGAGGCGACGGGTAGGCTTATGGAGGTGAAGGAGGTCAGAGAGATAGGAGGGGGCCAGGTTGTTGAGGGCTTTGAAGGTGATGAGTAATAATTTGAATTGAATCCTGTACGTGATGGGGAGCCAGTGGAGATCGTGGAGGATGGGGGTGATGTGGTCGGAGCGGCGGGTGGAGGTGAGCATGCGGGCAGCAGAGTTTTGGACGTATTGGAGTTTTTTGAGGGTTTTGGTGGGTGTGCCGTATAGAATGCTGTTGCAGTAGTCCAGATTTGCGTTGAGATACCAGCTTAGTAAATCCAATAAATCCATATTTGTCATTTCGAGTAGACGAATGCAAGTTTGCTCTGGGAGTTGCAGGCAGGGGGAAAGAAGGGAAGATAAGGGAGAGCGAGAAATAAAGCGACTGCCCTGTTCAAGTGCTGGATGCAAGATGTGTTTAGGAAGGAGAAACCTATAAGGAAGGAGAAGACATCAGCCAGACAGCAGGTAAGGAACCTATAAGGGAAGGAGAAGATGTGTGTG
This sequence comes from Poromitra crassiceps, assembly GCF_964638095.1. Classification (NCBI taxonomy): domain Eukaryota; kingdom Metazoa; phylum Chordata; class Actinopteri; order Beryciformes; family Melamphaidae; genus Poromitra; species Poromitra crassiceps. Next base: position 57,860,649 of record NC_139630.1, on the reverse strand, counting down.
TGAGAGAGAGAGGTAGACAGAGAGAAAGACTGGAAGTGAATGAGAGAAGATTAGACCTGTTTATGGATTGTTGCAGTTCTTTGCACGACCAGAGGAGGGCAGTGACACACTCTCTCACTCTCATCACTGTGTGTGTGTGCGCACATGTGTGTGTGTGTGTGTGTGTGTGTGTGTGTGTGTGTGTGCGTGTGTGTGTGTGTGTGTGTGTGTGACAATGAGAGAGAGATACTGGGAGTGAATGAGAGGATTAGAGCTGTTTATGGATTGTTGCAGTTCTTCGCGTTGCCCGAGGAGGGCAGGGACACACTCTCTGACTCTCATCAGTGGGTGTGTGTGTGTTTGTGTGTGTGTGTGTGTGTGTGTGTGTGTGTGTGTGTGCGCGTGTGCGTGTGTGTGCGTGGGTAGGTTTGTGTGTGTGTAGGTGTGTATGTGTCTGTGAGAGATAAACTTATAGTGAATGAGAGGATTAGAACTCTTTATGGATTGTTGCAGTTCTTCGCGTGACCAGAGGAGGGCAGTGATGCACTCTTTCACTCTCATCTCTGTGTGTGTGTGTGTGTGTGTGTGTGTGTGTGTGTGTGTGTGTGTGTGTGTGTGTGTGTGTGTGTGTGTGTGTGTGTGTGTGTGTGTGTGTGTGCGCGCGCGTGCGCGCGCGTGTGCGTGCGTGTGTACACAGTCATTCACCCTCCAGTAAATGCAAAACATTTGTTTAGGACTGTGTCCAACATCATGATGCCAGGGGCCACTTCAGTCTGAAGACTGCCTGCTTGTGTCTCTTGCTCTCTGAGTTCTGCTAAATGGGGGGAATGCCCCTTTATTTAGGTGGAAGCTGGCAGAGAGGCTGTTGACTTGCGATCACAGGAACAGAGACATCCAGGCGCTCAGGTGTTGTGTTGTGGCGTTAGCATACGCTCTGGGTAAGTACCTTGTTGAAAATGTCAAGGCCTGAAAAACAAAGGTGTCTAATCTCTCCCCCTTCCTCTCTCTCTCTCCCTCTCCCTCCCTCACTCCCTCTTTCTCTCTCTCTCCCTCTCCCTCCCTCACTCCCTCTTTCTCTCTCTCCCCTCTTTCTCTCTCCCCTCTCTCTCTCTCTCCCCTCCTTCTCTCTCTCTCCCCCTCCCTCACTCCCTCTTTCTCTCTCTCCACTTCTCTTTCTCTCCCCTCTCTTTCTCCCCTCCCTCTCTCTCTCTCCCTCTCTCTCTCTCTCTTCCTCTCTCCCCTCCCTTTCTCTCTCTCCCCCTCTCGCTCCCCTCCCTCTCTCTCCCCTCCCTCTCTCCCCCCTCTCTCACTCCCTCTTTCTCTCTCTCCACTTCTTTCTCTCCCCTCTCTCCCCCTCCCTCTCTCCTCTCTCTCTCTCTCTCTCCCCCTCCCTCTCTCCCTCTTTCTCTCTCTCCACTTATCTTTCTCTCCCCCTCCCCCCCTCTCTCTCTCTCTCCCCATCACTCCCCCTTTCTCTCTCCCCACTTCTCTTTCTCTACCCTCTCTCTCTCTCCCTCTCTCTCTCCCCTCCCTCTCTTTCCCCTCCCTCTCTTTCCCCTCCCTCTCTTTCTCTCCCCTCCCTCTCTCTCTCACTCTCTCTTCCTCTCTCCCCCCCCCCCCCTCCCTCCCTCAGAATGCCCAGAGAGGTGTGCACAGCGGGCGTGCACGGTGGACGGGGAGTGCTGCCACCCTCAGTGTCTGGGCGGATGTGCGGCTGCTGGCAGTGACACGGTGTGTGCCGCGTGCCTGCATTACTACCACCAGGGGCGCTGTGTGTCCGACTGCCCCGCCGGCACCTACAGGTTCGAGGGCTGGCGCTGCATCAGCGCCGAACTTTGCTCCAAGGTCCACCTGCCCGACTTGGATCTGGACGGTCCCCCGTCCAGCTTCGTCATCCACGCCGGAGAGTGCACGCCTGACTGCCCGTCCGGATACTACCGCACCGTACCCGGCAGGTGAGCTGGGGTGTCACGCTGACATGGAGCCACTAGGGGGAGCTGCAGTGAAGGACTGTTGCATGACTTGGGTACCAATTCAAGTCCCTGCTATCAGTTTCTATTCTCGTTTTTGTTATATTATAGAGCAAAGCTTGAACCAATGATCCTAAAATAATGGTGATACTAATTTAGCTGACACCTAAAGGCTTTCAGTCTATTCTAAACATCTAGTTGGCTGGTAAAAGTGTGAAAGTGAATTTGGGGGTTTTCTCCTTTGTGGCATTCAGCCGACACGGTGTAGAAAGATCATGTCAGATAATTTCCAAGGGCAGAAATAAAAGAGAAGAGCCAAGGGTTCGAGCAGTGGTCCCCAAACAGACCGGTACCGTTTTTCTTTTTTAAACATAGGCTATATAATATTATAGGCTGTGTGTGGTAGTTAAAACATAGTTTCAAGTTGACGTTTATTTATGTTTGTAGTTGAAACAAAAACATAAATACTGTAGGCTACATACAGTACAACACAAAAGGCTGTTATTTACCCTTTGTCGCCACCTGGTGAGTAAATATATGTGTAACTAAAACCATTAAAATTGACAACCGGTCAGAGACTTTTTTTCCCATGTATCTACCGGTCCTTGGCACAAAAAGGGTTAGGGTTAGAGGTTCAATAATGAATGTAAGCCATTGGAATGAGTTGTCTTGGATTGAGATGTCTTCACCACCTGCTCTGTCTCTGCAGCATGTTCTGTACAGCCTGTGTGGACCTCTGTGATAAGGTGTGTGAGGAGAAGGTCATCGACTCCATGGTTGCCGCCCAGTCTCTCAAAGGCTGCACGGTTATCAAAGGCAACTTGCATATCAACATTCGCAGAGGCCGTAAGTACTGGAACACTGCTGCCATGCTTGCAATGCTAGCTGCTCTCTGCTAACACAGCTGATGGTAGTTGTTGAAGGAGGGCAAAGCAGGGCCTCATCAACTTCTTCTTCCGAAATGTGGCAGGTAGCCTGGAGACAACAAACACCTGTTTGTTGTTGCATTAACAACGGTCCCACATCTCCACCAAGGATGGAAGACTGGATGATTATCAAATACTATTTGATCATCACTGGGAACCATCACCCTACCCTACCCCGCAACTAGCTAGCCCAGCGTTAGCGTTGTTAGCATAGTTTCCCGGTCGTAGTGGAGATGGCCCAGGCGAATCGTAGACAGAATATCAGCTTCTCTTCATGCAGCATCCAAGCTTGAAAGCGTCTCCTTGTGGCTGCGTGTTGTTTTACTGCCGTCACACGTACAGTTTAACACCATCTCTCCACACTCTTGCCTAACCCACGTTTCTAGCTGGGTACTGTTGTCACTACTCAATCCGTACAGGCTGCCCCATCTGTTCTGCACAGATAGTTCCGCCCTCTGGCACAGCAGGTACAGCAACGCCACTTGTACACACTTGATGCAAACCACTGTTTCCCCTAGAAATATGTTCAGGCCTGGAGGGATTTCGAAACGCACCCTGACCGCAACGGCGAGGGCCGTCGCTGGCGACGTTAAACTTTTAGCTAACCTGTTCGCATCTATGTTCACAATGGCATCCCAAGTATCATCATACTATTATGGGATGTGATGCGAACAGTTGTATTATGGGATGTGCATTTCCCAGGCAACCACAGCGCCGCACGCTGGCACGATGCTCCTAAAAGCAAAATGCTTATTGTTTGAATGATTTGGCATCTTCTATTACTGTCAACACTGTCAACACCATTATTGTTGTATTGTAATAATATGCCATAAAGGTTTATTGAAATTTTGGGGAGAGCAGGATTTTTTCCCCCTTCTTCTTTCTGGCCTGGCGGGCCCGCCAGGCCTGTAGCATGGTAGGGGAAACACTGCATAAACAAAGAGCCATGCTCTGAAAGAGAGAGGCGTCGGTCAAAACAAGAGGAATATACCTTTTTAAGACCAGAGGATAGTCGCATAAACAACTTGATTTTTTTTATATATATAATTTAACGACTACTAAATTATGACCCATCCAAAAAATCCACAAGTCTAACAAAAACAAACACTGACACAATGCACAAAAGACACTGATGACACTGACAGGCAGAACATAAACAAAAGTGAAGCCAAAACATAATTTATCATCGCCCCCTGGTGGTTGGCTGCCAGAGGTAACCTCGCGTGAGTCGCATCACCAGGCTCTTCTCGTCGAGAAAGAGCAGCCAGAGGTGGAGACCAAGACTAGAGTCCCGAGTCAAGTCCCAGTCCCAAGTTAATATATCAGTGCACTTGAATCATGACGTTCTTCTTGTACTGGGGCCCTGGCCCTGCTAATTGTTGGACGCCTGTGATCTTTGAGTAGGCCTACATGCTGTGAACACAGCTTTTACAGAATGTGAAGGGATTCTCAGTCTAGGTGTTAAAACGGCACAGAGCAGAAAGAGAAGCAACAAACACAACCGTGCAGAAACTATCACCCCAGACTGTCCTTGGTGGCTAAATGAAGATTAGTTTATTTCACTCTTTAAATCTCAGTATGAGAGGATGTATAAAGATGATTTTTTGTTCTTCACACAGGTTATCTCGCCACCTACATTATATAGGCTACAGTTAAGCACTTCTGAAGTCTAATTAAATAATGAGAGACTAGAAAGAAGGTACAAATACATTTTAATGATAAACAAATTAGATTTGGCGTATGACTCCATGATATGATGACGTTCCTCCTGAGATGTGAAGAGGACGTCAGTGATTTATATGATAGAGAATTCCCCCATAGGGAATTCATCAGGAGTCATGACAGCAACTGAGGGTGACAGCACATAGGTGAGTTAGGTTACAACACACCAAGATACATGGGAACTACTACTTCAGTTAGCCTAAGTGATTGGCCAGCAGGAAAAATGAGGGAAATGAGCTGATTGGGTATGGGCCAGAGAGGGAAACCGTGGGAGACAGTGATAGGACAAGGAATGAAGGGGCATGTGTAGCTGAGTCAATGTTGTCCATGTTATTTTTTATTTTGTGAACATTCTCAAAACGTCTGTAAGTTATTTTCTGTTACAAGATCGTTTTTCTGACAATATCACAAAGTGAGCATATATATAGTTCCGTTTTACCTCTTGTAGCAGGGGGGGGGGGGCGTAATTAGCGTGACACCAGAACGCAACACACAAGTGACGTTGTCGCCTTCTTGAGCTTATTGTGTTTATTCTTATATCTGGCAGCAGGATAACAACATGTCTGACTCTGAGATTTTAATCAAATGAAGTCTGGGAATATTTCTGTGTGTGTGTGTGTGTGTGTGTGTGTGTGTGTGTGTGTGTGTGTGTGTGTGTGTGTGTGTGTGTGTGTGTGTGTGTGTGTGTGTGTGTGTGTGTGTGTGTGTGTGTGTGTGTGTACATGAGGACAAATAGAACGGCCGTAAATGGCAAAGAGTTTTTATTATATTTCAGAATGACAAATAGTTCTGGACATTAATTTTTTGTTTCAATACAAGCGCAAATCTGTATGGTATTAGCTAGATGAAACAAAATAAAATAATTTGTACACGTATATTTTACAATGCATACCCTACTGTAGCTTCTCACTGGCTAAAGCAATATGCATTATGCAGGAAGGTATTGCTATTCATATAGTACAGCTAATTACAGTTGATGTGGAAAAAAAAGCAAAAATAAGTTATTTTAAATATCAATTACATATACAGAATGTGCAACTTCTGCTAAGCATTTCATATATGTAATTAAGAATTTATATTTGTAAGACTGCAACAACAAATTGGAAGTGAGTAACGTGAACAGGTTAATTTGTGAATGATTATTAACATTTGTATATTGACTTGGCATTGGGAACTCAATACTAAAGTAAAATACCAGCATCACCCACTGAAACCCTTTGCAATACCTGACAACTGTCCGCGTACGGACCTCTGAACAAAATGTAGCCAATTTGTCCAATAAAACAGATAGATTTACCCTCTAAAGTGCATTTACAGTGTCAGTATTTTCATTCTTTACAAAATACATCATCAAAGTTGGGTCCGTTTTTGATTGTTTTTACAACGACCCCTATTCTAGCTAACCCAGAGCACCACTTTGATTGAAGAGGAAAAAAGGCATCAAACGTCTATATCAAGTGCCCACTGCAAAAGCATCCTCTAAATTTAGCAATAACACTTGGGCAAACTTCTACCATGAAAACTCGAAATCCAGGGAATAAGACTTCAGTTCAGTTCTGGCTATCAAGGATAGACCTTGACTTAAAAAAATAAAAATGTCATGAAAAGTGTGCAACAGAAAGAGCAATGAGATTCAGGTTGTTTTACCAGCTACAGTATTTGGCCCAAACGTTTTGTAAAAGGCTGACTGGAATGACCCACGACCCAGTTTTCCCTGATTTACAAAACAATGTAGTGTCCCAGTGTGTGTTGACCTGGGAACCGGCTTCACACCTGATGTCACATTATCTCTTTACCATCTGTCCTCAGTGCGTCTGAAACATCCCTTCCTCTTTGCCACGGAAAAAAATAAAGACCTAATCTGTAACTTGGGTTTGGCAAACCCCTTGTTGGAACACTGTCATTCCACCCCTGGACCTCAATTCTGAGTCGCTTATGTAACCCAGGTCACATAGATTGAGGCCCAGAAACATAACGACCATTCACAACAAGAGGATCCAGTCAGAAGACACACTGCAAACACAGACTGTCAGACTAAAACAGACTCAGACTATTAATGGCCTTGTCATCATATCATAACAATAAATCAATGACAATAAATTAAATTAAGATAAGAGATAATGGCAATATTTACAGTACATGTTCAATTATTACAGTATGCTATAGTAATCTTGAATTTATTGAAACACATCTTTGATCTGATAAGTCTAATATCTTCATAAATAAAACAATCCACTGCCTGATCGTTCTCAAACAATAGTAATGCCCAGAAATAAAACCTCTGTTGCTGATCGATAGTCAGTCAAAGCAGCAGCATTGACTGACCAATCAGACTACGTGTCATTACAACCTAAGGAGCAGCATTAACAGACCAATCACGCAACGTGTCATTGCATCTTAGTTCCGCCCACAGACCAATCACGCGACGTGTCATTGCATCTTAGTTCCGCCCCACAGACCAATCACGCGACGTGTCGTTTCATTTTAGTTCCGCCCCTTTTCCCTGTGAAAATCTCCGCAGATTAGCAGAAGAGAAACACACAAGACAACAGAAGCGTCAAATGAGAAACTGTCAAGTCAAAAGACTGCACAACCTAGAATTTTAACTTAAAACAAGATCCAGAACTAGAACTAAACAGCCTAAAGATCTTGCTACGTCACCCAAGCTGCAAAAGGGTTGGGAGTTTGTCAGCAAATCTTTGGTGAGTTGCTAAACTTTAGCTCCATGTATGCTGGGTTAGCTATGCTACCTGAGCCATTACAAGCTAACTGCTAACGTTACCTATGCTGTTATCTGAGCCACTACAGGCTAATTGCTAGCATTACCCTGGTTAACTGCAACCATGCTGTTATGAGCCACCATAGGCTAACTGATAGCATTACCTGTAACTTTGCTGCTAATATTTAGACAGAACACAGCCGTTTCATGTCATTCAGGCAAATGGCAATAATGTCGCATTTTCCAATTATAGCTGTGTGTATTGCTGCACTCTGCCTGTGCTGAACAATTCCTGGTGGTTAAAGGAACACATGGATATTGAAGACACTTGGTGAGAAACAGCACTTTATTCAGATGTATTTTATTTTCATAAACATATTATTTTATTTTCATACTGGAAGATATTCTTTCATGCTGTATAACAGGAATGAATGGTTACTGTAAACACTGTTAGTTATAGTGTTTAAATGGTCCTGTTTGTATATCAAACAGGTCAGGTTTTTGAGGAGGTCTAGGACTACCAAGGATGGCGAGCCACTGAGCCAGAAGATTTGCATGTGCATGCGAAGATTGATTTTTTTCCTTGGAGCCCACTCTACCTCGAGTCTCTTGGTCCTATCAGCGTGGTAGGACAGAACTTTGCACAACTCACATACACTCGTACTATACCTCGCGGTGTAGTTGGACTCTCGGTTGGACAAATCCACATTCCATTCACATGGGGTTTCATGGTGGGTTTACTGATTGGGATACAGTGTACTGTGACTACGTTTATTGTTTCATATTTGATTATTTGATTGCACTGATTGTGAATGTACATTTGCATTTGTGACTAGAGGTCACCATCATAAGTACAGAAACTTACAGTACAGATACAGATACTTACCCAGGGTGCACCCGTAGGATTTAACCTAGGATTTAAAGGCACAGTGCCCTAAAAATTAAAAGGTTAATCTGAATTTGACATTTCACAGGTTTAAGAAAAATACTGAATTGTTTTGTGATTCCACCATTTCACATGGTGATATTAATAGCACTTTTTGAGCTCATTTTATTTCATTGTATGGTACCACTGTATTTCTTTGTCTGACATTTAATTTCTATTTTGTTCAATACAAGCCGGCAGTTTATAACAAGTCTCACATTCTTAATTGGTCTAACTAATTATCTTGATGCTCTCATAGCCGAACCTTACTGGTCTAATTTGAGCCTATCATCTTACTATAGTTGTCATAAGTGCTACACTTAGGAAAGTTCCAACGAGCCTATTATCCACCCTCAAATCAAATTAGTCAAGATTGGAACCAAACATTTAGATGGTCCACTAAATTCCACATATGACAGCCCAGATGTTAGCAGTGCCTTTGGAACATTTCTATTTTCTCCGCGCTCCCTCTCCCCACAGTGTGTGTGTGTGTGTATAATCTTAAAATCAGCATCTCAATTAGCTCTCACACTTTCAGAACATACTGGCTTGGTGGTCTGATATGCTAAATACTGGGTATATGAATACTATAATGCTCGATTTGATGTAGCTATTCATTTATACTGGTAAGGCAACTAAAAATGTGCTTTGATACACATGGAGGATATTGTCTGCTGTGAAAAGCCCATCTCCCATAGTGATTATTGGAGCGATATACTGTAGAGCGTTTTTTTAAGGACTCTACAAAATGATAAAGGGCATGCATCCAAAATACGTTATGAAATTGGACATATAATCTGAAATATAAAATTGTGTGGACAAATGGCTTGGTCTGTCCCCCCCCCTACCTGTGTCACTTGCTGCAAAAAGCATCTGCGGCCTACAACACCTGCTCTGCAAACCTTATTCTGTTGAAAGCTCCGAAAACAAATATTGCACTTGGTCTGTTGTCTTTCCGGTCTGCCCGCAGCCAATGACTGGAACAATATGCAAAAAACACTAAAACTGGACAAATTGATTCCCAAATTAGCTTTTAAGCAATTGATTGTGGACATTCTTGATGATACATGCAGCTGTTTCCTGACCCACTAATATCCCAGATCCCTGGTTGTAGTTTGTTTGCATTTTTGTTCTTGCCTTGCTTTGCTGTGGCTGTTTTGCTTTTTGCCTGTTTGTCTTGCTGCTTGTGCGACTCTGTTGCCCGATGTTGGTCTGCTAGCTACTTTTCTGTTGCGTGTGCTAGATTGTATAATGTTTCTTATGTAATGTCTCCTTTCACTCATAATACCTGTAAACAAATGGATGTGTAGTGTTGGATATGTGCTGTTGTCCTTTTAAATGTTTTATTTTATTTCTTTTAGTCCCTACCCCTCTCCCTCAAGAGGCTTGCCTTTTGTCAGGTCGCCATTGTAAATAAGAATTTGTTCTTAATGACTTGCCTGGTTAAATAAAGGTTAAATAAAAATAAAAATAAAAAAGGACAGCTGTCTCTAGAAATGACTGAGAATTGGCCTCAAAATAAGGCTGTAACATTCAAAAGGCAAAAACCCACACAGTACACGTAACATATAAAAACCAGTTTGAAATTAGGATATGTGGTACGGTATAATACAGAAACATGATACAAAATAAGCCATTTCAAATCTCAAAACAACCAGTTATTAAAGGCCGGCTTTACCGTGGGGAATATGAATATATATTAATTCTTAAAAAATCTTAAATTTCGAATCCGTTGAAATTTTTGAAATTGCTTGTTCACAGCAATTTCAAAAATTTCAACGGATTCGAAATTTAAGATTTTTTAAGAATTAATATATATTCATATTCCCCACGGTAAAGCCGGCCTTTAATCGTTTTCTTTAATTGTTTAGTTGATTAAAAGTCCAAACATTGACTGAGTTCTTTAACTGTAACAACTTTGAATGTATTAGTGGTAATGAAACCTGTGAATGATAAAGAAATCGCTTTGGCCAAGCTACATCCTTAAGAGATCCTCGGGTAGTTTCGTCTCAGCAAGAAATGAAGATGAAGCACTTTTTGAAACGCGGGGAAACACTCATAAACAGTCTTCCTTTATTAAAAAAAAAAAAAAAAACTTCCATCCTAGAAAAGAGTGCACTATCTTCCTTAAAGGCAGATCCAAGTCTTGTTTTTTAAGACCTTCGGGATGTTCTTAGAATGGAAGCCATCCCACAGACTGAGTCTAGAGTCTGGGTTAAAAGGCATCTGATATCTGGTCTTGGCTTGCAGGGACAAACTCCCCCATGCCGTAAACATTTGAGAAAAAGGAGAGAGAGAGAGGGGGTAGCCCATTACAAGTCTCAAGTGTGATGTCGGTTTGTCTAGCGTCCAATCACAAGTCTTGACAGGTACAAGATAGGAAGTAGTGCTGCGGCCACTTGTGTGGTCCTTCAGTCCTGGGGCCAGTTTGCCGTTGACCATGTGTTGACTGTGTTTAAATGTACTGACCACTGAGCTGAAACCTGTCTCCATTCACCCAATCTGATTCCACCTGCATGGTTATGACTGGCCCTCTCTGTGTGCAGTGACCAGTTGTGCCTCGCTGACCAGCCGGCGGGCGTGTCTCTGGTCCTGAACGCCCGCTTTCAACACGCTGCTCTCCGTCAACAAGGCCGCGCGGCCCAGCGAGTCCACGCCCGCCGCCGCCAGGGGTGCGGCGTACATGGGCAGGCCAATGGAGACGAGCCAGTCGGACACGGTGCTGATGTTACCCGAGGACAGAGGCTTCCGGCACATCTCCATCAACCCTCCAGACGGGATCTGAGGAACAGGACGGAGGAAAGACCATATTATGTCCCCTTGCTGATGATGTCATGATGATATGGCTGGCGGCCATAGTGGAGGTACTCATACAACACAACTCAGAGCTGCAAACTCTCACTCAAATGAGCCTCTTCTCACTCTCACACCACACCTCCTATTTCTCACTCCAAAGTTCTCTTTTGGGTCCCTGGATCAAAACGTTTGGGAACCCTGGCCCGTATAGCCTACAGGCTTGAACGTTTCTTTCTTGACTTAATCCAAGAGATTAGGTGGTGTAGAAATGCCAAGTTCCAAGTTTTATCCCTAATTTTAAAACAGCATATTTTATTGTATACATTTTCAACCATCATTTTCTGTGGTTCTGGGTCTATAAGATGATAATTTATTCAGATCTATTTGGATAGACCTGAGAGACTAAAGTGGGGAGTGCCAGATGATGGGAGCGACTTGGTGAGGAGCATAGATCTTTCTTCTTCTAAGTTTGCAGACAAATGTGTAATATCTGGAGTATATCTAAAATGCTACCAAACAAACACACATCAAGGATGCTAACTCCTGAAGAGTGAAGAAGGTGGCAGATCAGGGCAGAAACAAAACCACTCAGAAATCATTCGCTAAAGTGCCTTATTTTGGGATCAAAAAGGCCACAGAGAGGTTGAGTAGGTCTATTTACCATGAATAATGCTAATTTTAATATGAACAAAAACACGTGTTGCAGTCCCCGTCATTGTTACGCCTATATATAACTCTGCATTCTCCACTGGACCTCCATGTTGGCGCCAGCGGTGGTTGCTAGGAGATTTGTGACACAACCGCAAAGCCTCTCTTTCCCAGCCTGCATTGATGTTTTATGGGAAAGCCTCATTAAGCTCATAAAAGTCTGGCTCTATGATTTTATAATTGTCACCGTTCATACAGAAGAAGTAGCTGTGTTCATTTACAGCCATGCGGTGTTGTTTGCGGAGCTCCTTGACGTGGAGCTGGTCCATGGTGGAGGCCACGTCCTTGACGGACCGTCTAAACCCGGAAGTGAAACGCGGAAGTGAAACCCGGAAGTGAAACGCAGCTGCCTGCCTACGCCGTTTGCGCTGCCTAGCAACGCAGCATAAACAATGTGAATGCCACGCATACTCTCGCGAACATCTCTCGTTATATTCTAACAGGTTTTTTGGAAGTTATTTTGTGGTTATGGCCGAAGTGGCTGCTGCAAACCGTTTGATTTCACTTCCTGATTTTCCCTGGCCACAGACAGACTAACACTGGCCGATTCACTCGGGCTTCAAGCGAGACTACTCTGCCTTGGTCTCGTCGACTATTAGAGGTAAGATGTGATGCATTGATATTAAATTTATACTGTTTAATAACAATCGAAAAAGTTGCTCGTAGCTGCTTTAAGGGAGATTGAGATCAAATGTCATATCATCAACACTGACTTTACCCATCCAAGACTATAAAGTCACAGACGATAACACAAAATGGATTCAAGACCCCCATTTAATATGGTCACAGAGTTAGTGGAGTCTGAATGTGGACCGCATGTTCCCGGCAACGTGCGAGGGATGATGGAGGAGAGGAGGGAGGGAGAGCTGGCCATACAGCCCGGCAGCATCCTGTCTGAAGTAGTGTACACACTGCCAGGGCAGCAGGGCTCACAGGCAGCCAGCAGCCACACAGGTTGGATCAGATCTTTAGCGGTCGTCTATTTGACCTTTGGCAGTATCGACAAATTGGAGTAGTGTGATGATTGCATTCATATTATTGGGTAAATGTTGCTACAGCGCGCAGTGTGCCGGTGGTGTCTGTGCCACTCCACTTCTGACTAATAGGAATCCAGCAGAGCTGTGGTCTTGCACACTGTTTCATTACATTACATTACATTACGTCATTTGGCAGACGCTTTTATCCAAAGCGACTTACAGTAACACACTTTTTGTCAGCAATAGAGCAATCAACTATGGAACACAGTCTATGACAACTACAAATCCTGAAGGAACAGTGGTACGAGTTTTAGTTTAGGATTTTTTTTTATTTTTTTATTTTTTTATATTAAATAAAGAGAGAGAAAGAAGAGAGAGAAAGAAGTTAGATCAAGAAGGGCCCAGGTGGAGCCTGAAAAGGTGAGTCTTTAGTCTTTTCCGAAAGATCGGCAGTGATTCAGCAGTCCTGACCGAAGGTGGCAGCTCGTTCCACCATTGGGGTGCCAGGGAGGAGAAGAGTCGAGATCGGGATGAGCGACTTTTGAGCGCCCGTAGCGAAGGAGGAGCGAGGCGCCCTGCACTGGTAGAGGAGCGAAGGGAGCGGTGAGAGGTTTGGAACCTGACCATAGATTGCAGGTACAGGGGAGCTGACTGGTGTACTGCCCTGTAGGCCAGTACCACACCTCATCCCCTGATGCCTCTGTGTGCGTGTGTGTGTGTGTGCGTGCGTGTGTGTGTGTGTGTGTGTGTGTGTGTGTGTGTATGGTTATCCTGGCAGCATCATCCCCATGTTTCTGAGATGACAGGTGGCTCTCTAGGTTAGACAATGGTTAGCTAGCAAGCTACAATCTGCAATGTTGTACACATGCATTTGGGTTTCTCGGAAAATAGGACCATCCGAGGAGCACCTGAATGCAACATTACTACCATTGACCATAACCCCCGAGCTCTCTGTGACCCTCTCTCACCTTGGATATTCAGAGTGATGTCCAGACTGCCGAGCAGCGGAGCCACCGACACAGAGCAGGCGTACGTCCCCTCGTTTGAGATGTTGACAAGGGGCAGGGTGAAGGAGGCGTCCCCCCCGGCCAGGCCCTTCAGCCTGACCCCGGTGCCCTGCGTCTGCCCCGACCGGCTGCTGTAGCTGAACAGCTTGGTCCTCTCCCCGCGATGCTGCCGGTACCACTCCACGTTGACATTCGGCCCCCGGTGGTCGATGGCAAACTGGCACTGGAGCTTCTGTTGGGACTGTAGGGTCCCTCGCACCCATGGATAAATAGATAAGATAGATAGATACATACTTTATTAATCCCGAGGGAAATTCTGTTGTACAGCAGCTTCCAGTTGCACATACAAATAACAAAGTACATATGAAGGATAAAAATCATGTTAAAATACTAAAAACGAAGAGATAAAAAGATAACCAAGATAAAAAAGTTAGGAGAGCCAGTCTTGGTAGGGACATGGAAATAAGAGAGAAAACAAGTGCCTGTGCCTGTGCAGTGTGCAAACATATGCATAGAGAAAGTGCCTGCAGTACATACATAAACAAATACAAAAATCTGAAGTCTCAAGTCTCAGTGGCCCAGGTTGCTGGGGCCACGCCCCTTGCAGGTAGCTGGGGCCACGCCTCCACGCCCCCTGCACAATGGGGAGGCATTGTACAGCCTGATGGCCCGTGGAACAAAAGTGTTCTTGGTGCGATCTTTCTTGCAGCCAAGAGAGATCAGTCTGTGGCTGAAGGTGCTTCTCTGGCTGTCCAGAGTGCTGTAGAGAGGGTGAGAAGGGTTGTCCATAATGGCGAGCAGCTTGGCCAAAGACCTTCTCTCCACTAGAGCTGTGAGGGAGTCCAGCTCCATACCGACCACGGAGACAGCCTTCCTAACCAGCTTGTCCAGCCGCCTTGCATCCCTCTGTTTAATGCTGCCTCCCCAGCACACTACAGCATAGAAGAAGACGCTGGCCACCACGGACTGGTAAAACATCTGCAGCATTTTACTGCAGACATTGAAGGACCTCAGCCTCCGTAAGAAATAAAGCCGGCTCTGGCCCTTCTTATAGAGTGCGTCAGTGTTCAGTGACCAGTCCAGTTTGTCATCCAGGTGTACTCCGAGGTACTTGTAAGAGTGAACCACCACTTTGTAGAACCATTGTGGCTAGAAAAGCACACGATGACACAGAAGCACACAGATACAGTTTTAAACAAGGGTTATAACGCTTTGCCAATACATGCATTGGGAGATGCAACAGCGATTTCCAAAGTTGAAAAAGTGACATATCCAATGATCGCCGAGGGGGACTAACGATTAGCCAATCAGCATCAATAAACAGATTAGCCAATCAGCATCAATAAACAGCGCAAAGGGTGGGAGTAACGCTGTTGTCAAGCTGTCGGACCAAACAACAATGGTGACTGCGATAGACGCTGCTATCAAGGCTGATCTAAATCGATTAAAAGTACCAATTACAAACAGCAGTCTGCTTTGAAGACATTTATTCAAAGGGGAAATGTTTGTTTTGTTCTCCCAACTGGATTATATTCAGGCAGATATGTTGGTCTCTAGTGGGGAGAGTTGCAGCAGCACATGCTAGCACATGCTTCCTCCGACACATGTGCAGTCGTCAGCCGCTGGTTTTCACCTGACAGCGAGGAGTTTCACCAGCAGGACATAGCGCGTCGGAGGATCACCCTATTCCACCCAGTTCCCCTCCCCCCCAAACAGGCACCCAGACCGACCAGAGGAGGCACTAGTGCAGCGACCAGGACACATACTCTTAATCCGCCTTCCCACGCGCAGACACGGCCAATAGTGCCTGTATGGACGCCTGACCAAGCCGGAGGTAACACGGGGGCTCGAACCTGCGACCCTCGTGTTGGTATCGTGGAATCTACCGCTGCCCTCAATCAAGAATGACTGGCCTCCACAAACCCGTGTCAGTGTGATCAGCATTACCTGAGGTGGCGATCACGTCTCTGTCCCCGATGACGGGCCGGCTGAGGTAGTCCTGCACGAGGGTGTGCCTGAGGAAGCTTGTGAGGGTGAACAGGCCCTGGCTGTGTCTGAGCGTGCAGGTGAACCACAGGTCGTAGTCCTGGGCCCCGTGGCCCGGCCAGCGCACCTGGATGCCCCTTGTGCTGAACCACCGCAGCTCACACTCCAGCTGCTCTTCATCCACCCCCTCCACATACCCCCGCAGGTCCACCTTAGACACTGCAGGAGAGTAGAAAAGAATAGAATAGAGAAAGTTGAGTAAATACAGTTGTTTGAAGGAGAGATGTATCAATGTAAACTAAAAATGCAGTAGATAATCCAAAGCAAATATTTAAATAAAAATACATTTTATTTCCTAATGATTTGAATTGTGTGGTTTTTATGCAAATAACCAATAGATGACAATAACAAAGTAAAAGGATAACATTTTGAATTTTGTACAGTTTACACTGACTTCAGGATGGGTGAAATTATTTTTTCATACGGTTTCCAGGACAGTGGTGAAAAAAGTGAGTCTGGAACCTTGAATAAGGCTCTCACATTGTGTTACCCAAGCTTTTAACCAGCGCTGTTGTACTTTTGCATTTCTTCAGTCCAGTTGGTGGCGGTAATGCACCTTTAAGTTGGTTGCCAACCGCCATAAAACACTAAAGAAAACACCAAAACAACAGGCAGGTGATTGTACAGGCGCGTTCGTTGAAAGAGAAAGCGGAGAATCTTGTTTTGGGGAAAAGAGAGGACAGTAATGGGCAAGAAGCACGAAAAGCACAAGTTGGGAAACAAAGGTGGAGGGAAAGGAATGGAAGCCTGTTCTCTGAATGATAGTGGTTCTCTGAATGATAGTGGTGGGGCTCTTCGTTATGCCCCTGTTAGTAGTGAGGAGGAAGAGTCGAATGGAGGAGAGAGAGGTAGTGGTAGCGACAACGAGAGCGAGGAAATGGCGGTGGTAGAAGCTGAGAGTGAAGGGTTGGAGGGAAAGATAAAGGAAATAAAACAGAAGGAATTGAGCGATGAGTCTGTGAGGAGAAAGGATTCTTTTCTTGTGGGAATGGTGTCTGTGACATGGGCAGACGGGATCTTTAAGGATCCACATGTTGTAGGAAGGTTTATTGAAAAGAAAGTTGGAGTTGTGAGATCAGTTAAGATTACTAAAAGTGGTATGGTGGTGATTGAGTGTATGTCTGAGAGTCAGAGGAGAAAAGTGTTGGAGATTGTTAAGGGTGATGAGCTGGAACAGAATGAACGTGTGAAGTGTTTCCCGTTGGGAGTAGAAAAGAGAAGAAAAGGTGTGGTAAGTCAAGTGCCGTTGTCAGTGGATGCTAATACTTTTTTGGAGGTGGAAGGTGTGTATGAAGCAAGGAGAATGTCGAGATTTCGGGAAGGAAAGAGAGAAGAGAGTAATTGTGTGTGTTTAACCTTTGAAGGGGAATTGCCATCGCTAGTGTATAGTGATTATGTTTGTTACAGGGTGAGGCCCTTTGAGAGAGCGCCTATCAGGTGCTATTGCTGTCAGGAGTATGGACATGTGGCATCAGTGTGTACTAGGGAGAGAATATGTAGGAGATGTGGGAAGGAGGATTGTGGAGTAGTACTTAATGGAAGTGATATTGAAAGTTGCAGTGTGGGGAAGGAACAGCTCAGGTGTTTGCATTGTGAGGGGAATCATGATGCAGGTTCTGTGGATTGTCCACGAAGAAAGAAGGAAAGGGAGGTAAATAAAATCAGAGAAGAACGGGGGACGTCATATGCTGAGGCTGTTAAAAGGTGGAAAGGGGAAAGAAACGAGGGCAGGGTGATTGTACAAAGGGAGCCGGAAAAGGAAAGAGCAAGTCACAGTAATATCTGTATGGACAAGAAGCGATTCCTGGCATTCATCGCCATGGTGATAAACTGTGCTGCTAGTATGAATGGGAAGACAGAGAGGACTGAAATGGTGGTTGAAGCTGCAAAGAGATTTCTGGATGTGGTTGATGTATCTGGAGCAGAGATAGATAAAATACTGAGAGATGCATTTGTGCAAACTCAGGCGTCTGCATCTGGAAAGTAATTATGAATCTGAGTACTTTGGGTGGATATGGATATGGGGTTATTTTGTTTATTTTAGTTCAATTAAGATCAGTTTAGGTTTAGTTCAGTAGATGGCGGTAATGCAACATTTTGGATGCCAACCGCCGTAAAACCAAACAGAAGAAGAAGAAGAAGAAGATAAAACACTAAAGAAGAAGAAGAAGAAGAAGATTGTTTGCGATGCGAGCTCCTGTCTAGCGCTAGGTTGTTAGCACTGCAGTTAGCCAGTCGACTCGACTATGCGTTATAGTTCAAAGTTCTAGATAGCAGTTTTAAGAAATACGCGTCGTTTAAACCTGTTCATCTGGCTGCATATTGTTTTATTTCGAGGTGGAAATGGCTGCGGCATAATTTGCTCACATGTGGTCGTATTGACCTATACACTTGTGCTAACGCTAGCTTGTTTAGCAAGCTTGTTTGTTTACTTCGTCTTCCCCACTCTGGCTCCTCTGCACGGATTTCCATTGTAATTTCAGTTCAACTAACGTTAGGGAGTGCCGCACGTATAAGGTAAGGCGAAACGGCTAATTAGTTATTATCTATTTGGAAAGCAGGGTCAAATAACCCTAGTCTCTAAACAGTAAAGTGTCACAATGCTTTTGAATTTAATTACAAATTAAGTAAGGCTCTGTTAACGTTAAGCCTCGGGGTTTTAGATACCCATTGAACCAAGAACAACCTTCCACCTAACGATAACTTTCCAAATCTCTCAAACAAGTCTGACACCATAAATTGGCTGCTGAGCCCAACATCAGCTGTGTAGTAACGTTACTTTTACAGCAGAGGGCGTGTTGCCTCCTGGTAGCATGAGAAAGTAACAATTCAGTAACTAGTCACATACATTATTTACATACAGTTTTTCTGATCAACTCAACAGGGTTGTTGTTCAGCATAGCTTTACCCACTGACAATCTTTTATTTACAGTTTTAAAAGATTTCCTCAATATGTTTCCCAGTTAGGCTTTGGTGTTGTTTTTTCCTCATTTTAGATGGTTATAATGCATTCCTAAATCCTCTTCCACTCCAGAATAGAATTATATTGTTCAATGTAACGTTACACAGCATGCTGCACTATGGCCCCTAACTAGATGTTCTAGAAATTAATGTACCAGTCCAGTCCACTAGCCCCCAATTAAGTTATAGATGGCTTTGAGCCGCTCTTGTTTTATATCTTCTTATTATTAAAGCCTTACCACAGCAGTACAACAGACCCTTTTGCACAGATTTCTACTTATTTCCCATACTCTGTTTTTGTAAATGTATCCCCTTTCATTTGCTTTTAATAGACACTATTGTGTGGATCTATTTTTTTTATATACATCAAATGCACAACCTGTTAATCTGCAGATGTGTATTTTTCTTGTATGCAGGTATTTTTAACCATGCTCTGACTTTTTTCTCTCTCAGTTTGAGGCTATTATGTTTTTAATAATACAACAAAATAGACAATATTTTTCCAGTTTTTTGTGTGGCTTTGGCTTTGAACCACCGACCGTAAATATGGATAGTGATTCTGGTAACATCCTGACCTTTGACCTTTGCCTCCAGATGTTTTTGGTGGGACTGACCGGCGGTATCGCCTCAGGGAAGAGCACAGTGTCTTCAATGCTGCGGGAGCTCGGATGCCCCATCATTGATGCTGATGTGGTGGCCAGGAAAGGTAGGCCACTCCCTCTCTCTATCTGTTAATTTCACCAGCTGGTTGACGATTAGCTGTGTGAGTGCATGAGATTGGGTCAGGTGGTGGGTGTTGGATCTCTGAGGTGGTAGAGCAGGAATCAAGAGCCTCAAAATGGTTGCTGTGAAAAGGGCCTATTCTGAGATGGAGCTAGAACATGTTTCCGTTGAAAGAGAATGAGCCAATAAGGTGAGGCAAGAACACGCTGCTCCATAAAGGTTTTGCTTGCCCCTGTGTTACTTCATGCACATTCACATTTGTGAATCTCAACAATACACTTTTTCCTTATCTGTGTACGCTTACCTGGTAACTGATTGTATTATTGAATGTAGTTCAGGTTTGACTGTATTTATATGCCATGGCCGCCCGACTCGGCACACCGCTGTATACTTTGCTATAGAAAAATTGAAAATAAAATATATAATTTTTTTTAAATGTCTCAAATTTTAGATTATAAAGATAAATAGATATACCAGACAGACAATAGAGATATTAGATGTATGTTTCATAGCTGATTTTGGGGAATGGATTGAA
The DNA here is from genome assembly GCF_964638095.1 of Poromitra crassiceps. Taxonomy (NCBI): domain Eukaryota; kingdom Metazoa; phylum Chordata; class Actinopteri; order Beryciformes; family Melamphaidae; genus Poromitra; species Poromitra crassiceps. Next base: position 57,840,655 of record NC_139630.1, on the reverse strand, counting down.
AGTACCTGCATTTAATTGTATCAGCCACACAGTAGAATTAAGACCCTATTTAAAATATGTCTTCACATACCACCTGTCAGCCTTTTGAAGCTGGATTCTGCCAGGTTGCACCGTCTTTTGGGGGCGAGGGGGAGGCATGTTAACTCGGCCCATCTACAGTGGCTATTCAGTTCTCAATTATAGCCCCGCAAAGCAGCACAGTCAGCTCATCCTGGGCCATCTCTCCCGAGGAGTACGTGTTCGCCGCCCTCAACCGCTACATCGTCATGCTGTTCCTCCTGCTGCTGAGGCTCATTGGCCTCTGCCGCTGACCTCGAAAGCTTTGAAAAGTTTGTGAATTTGGGAGGGGGGATAAGGCCTTGAAAATAGAAAAGGAAATAGACATGGGTCATTGAAAGTGCTTGAATTTATATATTTTGTGCAAGTAGGCTATAGAAATTGCATTTATTTTGTTTTTTTTTTATCTCAAAGATTTTCATGTAAATAAATGTATGTTATGTCAGTATCTAATCTACATTATAACCATTTTCTGGAAATGAAAAGATTCAAATACAAGCAGAACATTGGAATTGGAAACAATTAATTTAATTTAATTTAATTAATTTAATGACAAATATGGAATATCACCCAAGGAAATACCACGGTTTAATGCGAACAGATAAACCATACAGATTTGTTGTAATTGTGAACACAAATAAGGGAGCGGACATGGTTTTCAAGTATAACACAATGTACAACTTTTATTCAAAGACAGGATTGAAAAATATAGGTCACTTGTATTCACTTCAGACAAGACAGGACACTACGTTAAAGTCTGAAATTTACCTAGATTTGCTATAAGAATTGACATTTCAGCTAGTCACCTGATGTCACTATTAATGGACAGTACAGTAGTAAAGATTTTGAAAATTTTGATTAATCAATCCAAGTCAGAAACATGTGCTGTGAGCCTTTTAGAATTCAAAAACCTTACTTCCAACAATTAACTAGCCTGCACTAACTACTGCACAGTAACGTGTACAAATATTGAATGTATAAATGTAATAATAAGTATGTCGGACTTTAAGATTGTGCCTTGCTTGTCAGCAAGCACAATAATAAAACAATCAAAAGCTTTGTCAGATGGCCTCTAGAGGGCGTCTTTGACTAAGAGATGCAGTTACATACATTGGCTGAGTTTCCCAACAAAGAAGCTTCTTAAGAGTTAAGAAGCTTCTTAAGGAGTTAAGAAGGCTCCAAAGAAGTGTTTCCCAAACGCCTTCTTAACAGTCGAGAAAAATAAAAAAAATAGAAGGCTCTTAAGAAGCATCTTAACTGGAGCGGCTCACTTGATGGCACTCTGAGCCCAGCAGTGGGCCACGACTCAGTGGTTGAGAAACACTGTTAACACCTAATCATGGTCATGTTAAACTTTATTAAACATTATTTATTTCAGACATGGACTGCAGTTCAAATTGCTTTATATACACAGCATACAACAAAACAGAGAAACACTACAGAATTTAAGCGACCTTGGGTTCTGTGAAAGGTGCTATATAAATCCACAACATTATAAAAGGAATCCATTCTGATTAGAGGAATATAGCCTACGGTAAAACATTTAAAACACAAGTAACCATACATACAGGGGAGATTTTCAAGTGTTCCCTAATTTTAAACACTAAAGGGTACATGAAAGAAAGGAAAAAGGGAAAAACACAAGAGGAACAGTGGACACAAGTATCTCCTTTTGCCTGACGCGGCTGGATCTGCCAGTGTTTTGTCATTAAGAAGGTGTTAAGAAGGCTCCAGACCCTTCTTACAAAACCTTCTTAATGAAAGATCATCTTAGCGCTAAGAAGCTTTTGGGAAACGCAGCCTTCTTAACGGAGGATAATTGGAAGATAATTTTAGGCTAAGAAGCAATCGGGAAACGCGTTGGCTTCGTTGGCTTCTTACGGGAGCCTTAAGAAGGGTCAAAGAAGCTTCTTAGCGCTAAGAAGCTTTTGGGAAACGCATGCCTTCGTAAAGAAGCAATTGGGAAACGCGTTTGCTTCTTAAGGGGGCCTTAAGAAGGGTTGAATTAGCTTCTTAGCGCAAAGAAGCTTTTGGGAAACCCAGCCATTGACTGTAAAGTTACATAGGCTATTGAAGTACAAAATTAAAAAGTTGGTCAATATCGCTCCCTTATGTCACATCCTGTGTTACAGGATTTGTAAAGTCAAGTCAACTTTATTTATAGAGCACATTTACACCACTGGGCAGTGGGCACACCTGAATCCAAAATGTCTTCATATTGCACAACATGCGGCCCAACGTTTGCATTTGGTTGACACAAAATCATCTGTGAATGATCAATCGCAAGATTATGCCAATATATATATATATATAATATATAAATGAGTCCAGTAGTAGGGTCACTTTGGGCCTAGGGTGTTCATAGTGAAGTGAATATGAGCATCAGTGCAGACTTCGCTTTGTTTGCTGTAGTTGGTTGGGTCAACAAACCACACCGCAGGTCTGTTGTTACAGGCCTGAGACTCAGAACATCATGGCTGCCTGTGAACGCAGCCTGAAGCCCCACTCTGTAACACAGAACATCATGGCTGCCTGTGAACGCAGCCTGAAGCCCCACTCTGTAACACAGTGGAGTTCACTCTCCTCACTAACAGGGCTGGAAATGAGTGTAACCGAATGAATGTGAGTCCTCGTGAGTCCCGAGTGGTAGCGAGTAGGGCTGGGCGATATCGCCTCTAAAGAATATCTCGATATTTTTCGGCTATATCGCGATATAGATATCGGCTGGTTTGGGGTTAATATCAGTTGTAGTTCATTACACAGGAGGCTGGTTTGCGGTTAATATCAGTTGTAGTTGGTTACACAGGAGGCTGGGTTGGGGTTAATATTAGGGGTGTAAAAAAATCGATTATAAGATGCATCGCGATGCGGACGTGCACGATTCTGCATCGATTCACAAATGCCAAAAATCGATTATTATTATTATTTTTATAATCAAAGAAAATATAATGGAGGTACATGCATTTGTTTATTTTAATTATGGATCATAATACAATGCAATTCCAAATGCACTTTATTTTAAAAGTAGCCACACAGTGAGAAAAAATAAATCATGTGTTGGGGGGGAAAAAGTGATGCATCGATTTAAGATGCATCGATAATCGTAATCGAATTGAATCGTAGCCCTCTGAATCATAATCGAATCGTGAGGCCAGTGAAGATTCACAGCCCTAATTCATATCCCTGTATACATGATAAAGTACTAGTATCCCGGTTACTGGTTACTGCATGCTATCTGCGCAGGCGCCTGTGATGTTTACAACACAAACATCACCTGCATGCTCGCTCGTATCGGGTGCGTGATGTCATTCACCTTTTTGGGCCAAGACACTGCGGGATTCCCTGGGATTCCCTCTTCTTCACGGGTGCCTGGTCTCCGTTCACGCGCTGCTTCCTTCCTTCATTGTAGGCAGCACCTCTGCACAGCATTTCAATGCTTTACTCACCTCACTGAAAGACAAAACTGTTTCCTCATCGCTCCACAAGTGTTTGACATTTTCTGTTGCATCGTTTGGCTGAAGCTGCGCCTGCGCAGGCATTCAGCAGCTGCGCAGGCATTCAGCAGTGGTAAGAAACCAGGATAAGATGTATACATTACATGCAACAGTATCCCGGTTTCTCTCAGAAGCGGCATAAGGGCTGATCTAGGTTTCTGATATCAGGATATGATTTTTACATGATGCGCAAACACAAAAACCCCATCATAACCGGGATACTCGTTGTGTCCTGCTAGGGATGCCACGGTGTTGACATTTTCCCACCGGGTAATAAACACGTCTCAGCACCGGTGTTACCGGTTACACCGTGTAAAAAAACAAAAAACAGACTCCAGAGCTGCTCAGCAGTCCTCACGGTCCGGAGTTTTAATTTAACTGCTCTCAGTCACACCCGTCAAGATAGTCACCAATGCAAGCGTGTTAGGGATGTCAGGTTAACCACAGAGAATAGTTTGGAGCAGTTACGTTTGTCGGTCTATAAATTAGGCTACTTTGCACACAGTCCTTTCTACCCCATGTTTCTCCCCCAGTCAGTCAGCCCCTCCCATCCCTGCTGCTGTGCGCTGTTGTGAGCGCTGTCTGTCAGCCTCACATAACGGTGTTCAGTGCTGGTGGTAATGTAGTCACATGCCAACGTTCATGTCTCAAACCAGCTAAAGTTAACATGCTAGCTTTCTTGACAAAAAATCTGTGAGTGTTGGAGGGAGAGAGGAATGGAGGGGTAAAGGTTTGTCACAAGTTTTAAATCAAAGAATTAATTTGGATACATAGGTAAAACACAGCTTGTTCAGCTGAAGCCATGCACTTCAAGTGTTGTTAGATAGCTGCCCTTACATTGTAGAGAATCCAGTCAGTGCACAGTAGTAGTGAAAATCCAGTCAGTGTTTTTCATGTTTCAAAAACATTTAAAAAATGTTTTTAGTTTGTTTTTTCGCAGGCAACATTTTTTTGTTTTTATTGGCGGTGGAAAGGTTTGAAAGAAGGCTGCGTAAGGCATGCCACATTAAGTGTGGCATGGCATTAAGGTTTTATTTGTTCTGCACTTTATTCAATTCACCTTTTGATTGTATGGTGTAACATTTTAAATGCTGCTACCTATTTTTGTTTGAAAGGTCTTGGAAAGAAAGACATTAACAAAGCTGGAATTGTTTTTTGTTTTATTGTTAAAAACGACTTGAGTTGTGTCTCACACTGAGACAGAAAATTGCAGCTGTTTGAAAAGCAAATAAATAAATGTTGCTGGAAGCAATCAAAGTTCTCATCCTTGCATTATAATATAAAGCAGTTTGTTGATTGTGATGTTTGAATATGGTAGGCAAATGCTCCATTGTGTTTTACATTTATTACAGTTAATATTGCACTGAAACTTGAATTACAAAAAAATCGAAATTAAATCGAAATCGCAATATCAGTCAGAAAAATCGCAATTAGATTTTTTACCCAAATCGTTCAGCCCTAACCATGATGTGCAAAGAATAACATTGATCTGGAAGCGAAAAGATGCTTTGCACCAGACTATATTCAATTTGAGTAAAAAGTGGTTCCTATAATGAAGCTGTAGGCTAACTGTTCATGATTATTTGCAAACTTTAACCCTGACACAATAGTTTTGGTTATATATATATATATATATTGTAACAAAGTGGGTATTTGTCCAAGGAACGGAGAGTTGTAGTTGGTACAGGTTCTTTATTCACAGGCTCCTTTAGCTCCTAGCAGCTAGCTTCACACCGCTAGCTCTAGACACAACAACCGGTCTGCTCGCCCACATGGCACTGACTGGTTTCCGCCCCGGCCGCTGGTCACATATATCCCCTTCCCCCTAGGAACACACCCACACACATCAGTTCCTAGCCGCAGTTGAGACACTTCTATTGCACATCACATTACAGGTAATACTTGGATTACCTGAAACGCTACATACTCCTCACCCAACATTAGTCGACGCCCACGTCGACACCCACAACCCACACACATCCCCCTGTACCAAAACACACCCAACACAATATTTTTCCCATCACCACATCAAAATCTAATTCCCACAAACCCCACAACATTTCAATTCCCCACAATTAGTCCCTTCTTTTTTTCCAACACCCCCTTCATAATGTCCAGTTTGCATCAGGTACTCCGTAATGTCTAGTTTTCCATTAGGTACCCCCATAATGTCTAGTTTCCCATTAGGCACTCCATAATGTCTAGTTTTCATTATTTCCTTCTTTTTCACACATTCATTTAAATTCAACACAATAGCCCATTCAACAATAACCCCCACATCTCAATTAAACACAAGCCCCCACATTTTCCTTAACTTTTCTTTTTTAAACCCCATTTCCATCCCCCCTTTTACAGCTTCTGTCCCCCCTGAAGCACGCTAGTCCCGCTCAACCCCCAGTGGGGTTAATCCTCTGCAGTGTAAGTCAGCACGGTCCCCCCTCTGTGCCCCACAGTCCTCACACGCATCGCAGTATCTTCACACATCCTCCTTCTGTTTGCCCCAGTAGAAATGTCCACGGATGCGGGTGAGTGTCTCTTCGGGCCCAAAATGACTGGAACCAGGGCCCTTGTGTGCCCCCTTAAGCGCCAACTCTCGCAGGCAACCGGGTACAACCGCCTGCCTCCCTTTTTCCCCGTGCTCTGTTCTCTCCAACAGCCCGTCTTCATCCAGCCGCAGGTCGGAAAACACGTTCCACAGTCCCTTCGTGGCACCGGAAAACATGTGAGTCTCCTCCACAGGGGGCCGGCGTCCGGCCGCCACCCACGCAAGCACCGGACCGATCTCCGCGTCCTCCGCCTGCCTGCGTCTCCACTCACTCACGTCGACATCCTTGATGGTCGCTCTGTCGTCCTCCAGATCCACATCTGGACAGTCCTCCTCGTCTTCCTCCACCTCCTGCACTCGGTCGTCCTCCCGCCCCCCTTCCCCAGGGGACGGCGTGTTCAGGACCACAGGGGGAACACAACCGGCCTCGCTCTCCACCTCGGCTTTCCGCACAGCAACCGTGGGGGGCGCAGTGCAGTTTCTGGCTAAGTGCCCAGGCGAACGGCAAGTCCAGCAGAGTCTCACCTGTCCGCCGCCTGCACGTCTCTCTTCTCCCGCTGCCCTCCGGTCCCCGACAGCCTTTTGACACTCTCTAGCCAGGTGTCCAATCTCGCCGCATGCCCAGCAGGCTCCCTGCTGTCCATGTCGTTGTCCCGCATACCCGGTCCGTCTCCCGGGACCGCTTCTGCACCACCTCGCCACGTGGCCCGGCTCTCCACATGTCCAACACAGTCTCTTTTGCGGCTCCGCGTGGGGCCCGTGCTCAACTGTGACGCGGTATACAGTGATGTTATTGACGTTTGGTTGCTCCCCTGGAGCGGTGGGAGGGTGACCCATCTGGACTACCGGCCCCCCTGCAAACGTCAGTGTGCTCTTCCCTAGGTCTACTGTGCATTGGTTTAGCGTCAAGTAGTCCTCCCCCAAGATACAGGGCCCCGCCATCTCTACTACCCATACCGGAAAGTTCACTGTCTGTCCCCCCACAGTTATCATCACGGACCCCCTTCCCCTCATCGGCATCAACTCACCGGATACTGTCCTCAGCAGCTGGTCCGCTGGCTGCTCCAGAAGCGCTCCCTCTGGCATCATGTTGTAGTTCACCAGCGTTGCCGTACACCCCGTGTCCACCAGGGCGACACAGGGCTTCCCTTGCAGGCGGACCTGAACATGGCAGCCGTTCATCGTGTGCGGCCCGTTCTGCATGTTGACAGCGCCGGCGATGTCGTCTGCTTCGGGGGAAGGCGACGCCCCACCTCCCCGTCTGTACCGCTGGGCCCCCTCCAACGGTGACGTGGCCATAGGGAATATGACGTAGGGGGCCCGTCTCGCCCCTCTTAGACGGGCCCCGCGCCGTTTCCCTGGTTCCACGCTCCTCCGCGGCACTCTCTGGCCCGATGCCCGGGGCGTCCACAGGTCCAGCAGCGCATGGCCCCGGGCCCCCTGGCCCCGGCATTGTCTCGTGGGGTGGGCTGCAGGGTCGCTCTTCGGAGCAGTTGTTCTGTTAACTGGCGCACCGACTCAGATAGCTCTTTCACCATGTTGCCTTGCTCTGCCAAGGCCGTCTTCCACGCTGGCTCTTCTTGTAGCTGGCTCTCCGCTGCCATTCTCACCACTGGGGCGGCCTCCATTATGCCGCTGCTCTTATCCCAGCCTTCTACTGTCTCTATCTCCAGCGCCAACTCCAGCGCTGCTCCCAGTGTTTTTGGATGTCCCAGCGTTACCTTCTGGCTTAGACCCCGTGGCTCGATGGCCTGGACAAAGTAGCTTAGGGCTAACCCATCCAGCGCCTCCGTCGGTAGCTGGCTGTATGCGCGCCGGCTGAGAGTCTCAATGTCTGTTGCCAGTGCACGCAGCGACTCACCCTGCCGTCTGCGTCTGTTACACAGTTCCGCGGCTACGATGGCCTGCTCTTCACATCGTCCGAAGCGTCTCCGCAGGGCCGCCATCACAATGTCTAAGTCTTTTGTGTCTGCCATTGCTGCCACACATGTTATAGCTTCGCCCTCGAGCGACATCACCAAGTGACTGGCTCTCTCTTCCCTCGACCAGCCATTCATGTCCGCTGCTACGTTAAACATTGTGCAATATGGCTCCCACTCGCCTTTACCGTTGTATTTCGGGACGGGCACGTCCTTCCTGGTTCTGCGGGCGCCATCCCCCGCCGTCGCGTGCCGTGCTTCAGCCTCGTCACTCCCCGCCTGTCTGCCAGCGGGGCCCGGCTCGGCTCCGCTCTCCTCCCGCCCGAGGTTCTCCCTCATCAGTCTGTATTCCTCCTTCATCCGTCTGTATTCCCCCTTATTCTCCGGATACACCGAGGCTTCAGACTCTTCCACCTCGCTCTTCATCTTTAGCCGCTCCATTCCGCACTTTCTCCGTCGTTCCTCCTCACTCTCTCCTCTCCCGGCCGAATCAGAGGCGTTACCGCTTTACTGTCTGACACCAATGTAACAAAGTGGGTATTTGTCCAAGGAACGGAGAGTTGTAGTTGGTACAGGTTCTTTATTCACAGGCTCCTTTAGCTCCTAGCAGCTAGCTTCACACCGCTAGCTCTAGACACAACAACCGGTCTGCTCGCCCACATGGCACTGACTGGCTTCCGCCCCGGCCGCTGGTCACATATATCCCCTTCCCCCTAGGAACACACCCACACACATCAGTTCCTAGCCGCAGTTGAGACACTTCTATTGCACATCACATTACAGGTAATACTTGGATTACCTGAAACGCTACAATATATAGGCTATATGGGCCATTCTACCGAATTGGTTAAAATTGCAGTCCCACAATAAAAAACACATTTAAAAAAACAATTAAATATTCAAATCTTGGATATTTAGTAATGTCATGTTGTGATCTATTTAATCCCAAGGCATTAATTCAGATAGCAATACATTCAATATATAAATTATTCACCTTTTTATGTGACTTTCTATTGGGAGGCGGCTGTCCCAACCTCTAACCCCTCAATTTAAATTACTGAAAATACTATTAAAATGATTTTCTTAATATTTTACAACTGTGTTTTTTTATGTGTCTTTGTGATCTATTTTAAAGGGAAGTTGAAATATTTAAATAGATTTTGTGGTTTTGTTGGAAATTCAAGAAATATATCCCAAAAAAGCGGTCCCATGTTTTCATGTCACTACCGAAATACAAAGAGTTTTAGTCCATAGGTGGAGCCTGGTTTCAGCCACACCCCTACCATTTTCACCAGGAAGTGACATAGGGTTCCTGTCTCTCATGGCCTCATGGTGAGTATAGAAGTTGTAATATCTTGAAGTAAATGTGTTCCAACGTCTGAAAGTCAACGTGTGGTTTTAAGGAATGTCACTACCGAACACATAATTTCTGCAATTAAATAAATGTTCTTGTTTTTATTCAAAAGGGTTATGTTTTTATCTATGTACATCTTTTCAAAGCTGTGGTTGCTAGCCATGATTAACCTAGCATTGTTGTGTTATGCTAAGAACTAGCTAGCGTTGTCACTACCAAAACAGTCACTACCGAAATATATGATAATGTTTCGGTTGTGACCTGATGGTTTCGGTAATGACAAAAATTGATGTTCATTGTTTTTATACATATGATTAAACTTTATTTTTTAAACATATAGATAATTTCTGATAATTACTATAATAATTAATATTTTTCTATTTTATTATGTGGTTTCCCAGGGAGAGAGAAGATCACCAAAATGCCCAAACAAAATGGAAAAAGTGGGGCAGAGCGATTGAGTGAGCACAGGCAAAGACAGAAGAATGACCCAGTGAAATACCAAGAGTATTTAAGAAAGGAAAGAGAAAGAAATAAGAAACGAAAGGAAGAAGGACAGTTGAAATCCATCGGTGAATTATCGGACAGAGAGAAAAGGAGGGTCAGAGCAGCATGGAGGAAAAGACAGCAAGATCACAGGATGTCTGTGAAAACACAGAAAGAGGTGGATAAGTTTCGTCTGGCTTCCACACCACCAAGCACCTCCAGTGAGGGTGATCAAACACCAGGGCCTACACCAGAGCCTGCACCAGAGCCTACACCAGGGCGTAGGCTTTCAGGACAAAAACGGGAAAGAAGTGCAAGAACACGCAACTACAGAAAAATACAGAAGTTAGAGTTGAAGATCAAAGAAATCAAGAAGAGGGGAGACAAATATAGAAAAAGGTATCAGAGGTTGAAGTCAAGTTTGACAACAGACCTGTCCGAATGTTCTCCAAGAACGAAAACTCGGAGGGAAGTATCGAAGCACAACGTGCCTGCTCATATCAAAAAGACCCTTCTTTTTCATAACACACTTGTTCACCATATTCAGGAAAAATACAAGTCCCCAAGTTATAAGGAGAAACATACATACAGAAGAGCTGTCTCAACCATGTTGCTCAGAAAATACAGACTTGTTTCCATGGCGAGAAAAGCAGTTGGTATCTACCACAAACAGTTCAACAAGGCTGCAGACAACCCAAATGTTGGGTTCACCAATCAGAGGAGTAGTAGTCAAAAGACCATGGACACAGTCAAAACATTCTTTAGTCGAGATGACAACAGTCGGGCATCAGCAGGGAAAAATGAGACTATTACAAAATTCAAACAGAAGAAACAAAAGAGGTTCCTCTCTGACACAATGCTGAATTTGCACAAGAAACTGATGGTGGAGATGCCTCATCTGAAGCTTTCCTACTCACTTTTCTGCAGGATGAAACCTTTTTGGATTGTTACCCCAAACATTAACAACAGGGAGACATGTGTCTGCAAAGTCCATGACAATGCTCAAATGAAAGCAGATAGGCTGAAGCAGCTTGGCATTATTACCTCACAGAACCTGAACAAAGTGGCAGAGGACTTATGCTGTGACACACATGCAAAAGCTTGTATGTATAGGGAATGTCTCCAATGTATGAACAAGTCACTTCCACACACCACAAGAAGGTCCGGGACAGGGTTCACATGGTGGTACCAGTGGCTCACAAAGAAAGAGGACTATGAAAAAGAAGTAGATGGCAAAAAAGAGAAGATCACTGTCACAAAAACTGTGAAACAGAGATGTGAGGGCTACCCAGAGCATCTTTTGGAAGATTTTGAAAAAGAAATGAAAACCAAAGTTTGTAAGCACCTCTTCAACATCCATCATCAATACACACAGCTACATTCCTTGCACAGATCGCTGAAGGAAGATGAAGCCATACTTCACATTGACTATGCTGAAAACTGGCAGTGCAAATATGCAAAGGAGGTCCAGCAAGTCCACTTTGGAGCATCCCACAGACAGACAACACTGCACAATGCGGTTGTGTACACCACAGATGGTACACTTTCATTCTGTGCCTTATCATCCTCTATGAAACATGACCCCCCTGCCATTTGGGCTCAACTTGAACCGATTCTTCAGTTCTTGAAGGAGAACTATCCAAAGGTCCAAAAACTCTTCTTCATCAGTGATGGGCCAACCATGCAATATAGAGGGAAGAAGAACTTTTACCTCATGAGCATCATTCCATTCCAGATGGGATTCACTGCTGTAAACTGGAGTTTCCTGGAAGCTGGTCATGGCAAAGGGCCTGCTGATGGAGTTGGGGCCACTATCAAGCGAACTGCGGATTCAGTGGTAGCCAGGGGTACTGACATACCCACAGCTAAAGCCCTCTATGATGCACTCCTTGCACTTACCAAAGTTAAGCTCATCTACGTGGAAGAGGAAGAGATAAACAGAGTAGGCACACTCCTTCCGAAAGAGCTGCAAACCATCAAAGGTACACTGAGCATTCATCAAGTTATCTGTACTACCCCCGGCAAAATCCATCATAGAGTGCTCAGCTGTTTCTGCAACAGAGACGACATCTGTCCATGTTTCCACCCATCATCAACCAACATTGCACCACAAGCACAGCCTGAAAGTAATGCAAAAGCATCTACTTCAACAGCCCCAGAAGATGCACAACAAGAAAATCATTCCACCTCAAGCTCTGGTTGTGATGGGACTCTCTGTCCAGTGGATGATGTCACTGAACACCTTGTTGGAAAGTGGTGTGTTGTCACATACGACAATGTGCCATTTCCTGGGATAATCGAAGACGTGGAAGAAGGTGATTTTCTTTCCCCTCATTAATATTAAGCTATATTATTTCTAACAAACATTTACTCCCATTTGTCCATCTCTCACTGTCACATGTTTCAATTTCCATTAAATCAAACTTTTTATAGTCATTTATGCAACATTGCAATAATGCTTATACCAGCTATGTCAAACCCCATGTTTTCTGACCCCCCTCCCACACACCCCATCTCTCAACAGGTGCCCTTGAGGTCAAAGTCATGCACAGCATTGGGCAAAACCGCTTTTTCTGGCCAGCAATGGATGACAAGATCTGGTACACCATGGACAAGGTCATCACATTAATCCATCCACCTGAAGACGTCACACGGAGGCATGTCCAAATCAGCCCAACTGTGTTTAAAGCTGTGTGTGAAAAGCTGAATCTTTGAATAGATTGATTAATGCTGAAATCACTTGTAAATTGTGCCCCACTCCAGCGAAAGGGGGCTTAAATAGAGATTTATGAAACGGACAAAATACTTCTTTTTTCTTCATAAAAGTTTGAATGTGTAAGAACACTCATAACACATAACACTAAATACTTAAAAATACTAGTTAAACTAGTCTGTGTTTTGTGTGTTTTCAGAGAGCACTTATAGGGCAGAGAGGCATCATTCATTCATTATGCGTGATAAGCTGGTTTGGTTGGGTAATGGCTCCTTTTGTTCCTCTGTGATAAGATGAAGAGTGCTTAGGATGGAGTTAACCAGTTATTGTTCACACCCTTAGCAGCCTTAGCTGTGGAAAGGTCATACACTTTGAGACCATATTCAGTTTTAAGTTTCAGTTGTAACTCCACTCAAATGTTTGTATTGAATTTTGTCAGGTATGAATGATTAACCTTTTTGTCCATCCAAATAAATGGATACGGAAGTTGAAACCAGTGGTTGTGTCATTAATAATCATTTAATATATTTAATTGATATTTTGTTTATTTAATTTAAAACATAAATTATGTTAAGATTGAGCAAAAATAGTTCAGGGACTATAATATAACCTTGCAAATAAAACTATGGTCACTACCGCAACAGTATAGTCACTACCGAAATAGTGCAGTCACTACCGAAACACGGGTTATTTTGTAAAAAATAAAATATCTCTGGTTATCAAACAACATTTTATGATAATGATTATTTAGGTGTCTGTGTAATTTCAACAATCATCCATTCTGGGGGCAATATAATCAACTTTATACGTTTTACAAAGAAAGATGGCATGTATATTTAAATGAATCTTATAAATTCAACATACAAATCTGTTAAAATGTTAATTTAAATTAATTTAGCTTTGAAAACCTTCTAAATTAATTTTAGAAAAATAGTCTGTACAGGGGGGATCAAAAAAAAGATGAATAGGTTAATACAATTATTTTTATTCTGAATGGAATTCTATGTTTCGGTAGTGACAATTTTTGGGAAAGGAAAGTTATTACAAAAAAATATGAAAATACAATATCAACATTGACTGTACTTTTACTAAATATGTGTACCTTAGATGTTGTGCAACAGGTATGTGATGAAAGTTTTGATAAAAAAGAAAACAAATTTCAATCAAATTCCAACTCTGAATTTGAACCAATTCGGTAGAATGGCCCATATATTATCCTATATTATACACAAATACACCCATGACAGCAGCGCAGAAGAAGACAAGTGTTTGTAGCTGATTCATTTTGAAGAAATTAGACCTGGGGTTCAGTGAGGGATTAAACATGTTTATTAGTGGCGCTAGTGTTTCTACATCATGCGCGGAGGTTCACACAACCCTTTTCGGTCCGTAAGTACATTTGAAATTTCATTTGCGAAACTTTATCGAGTAGTTAGAACAATTTTGCAGACGGAGCGACCTGTTTCCGCTACATCGGCGGTGTACTAACAAGGGACTGCGTAGTAGCGTAAGCTATGTTAGCAGTTCCGAAAGGGGCAAATAGTCAGGATAGTGTAGTGTTTTAGGAAACCATTCTGATCCACACTCCATTTCAGAAGGTGGCGGTAATGCACCATAAGTTGTTTGCCAACCGCCATAAAACACTAGAAGAAGAAGAAGAAGAAGATTTGCCGGCGGAACAGAGGTCGCTTCTGGCGGCATGCTGTAACGTTAGCTGTCGAGTCAAGGGGAATCGGAGGTGGAGAGAGACACTGGAGTGTTGAGACGCTGATCAAATTGAACATTAGCTGACTGTGTCAAAAGAATAAATAAATCATGGGCAAGAACAAGAAAAAGCACAAATCGGAAAACCAAGGCGGAGGGAGAGGCATGGAAGCCTGTGGGCAGAATAGCGAGCAAAGTAAGGCTGGAGTGGGGTTTGAAAAAATGGCGGGTGATAGTGACAGCGACGAAATGGAGTCTGAAGACACTGAAATACAAATTGAGGATTCAGGAGGAGCTTTAAAAAAAGTGATTCCAGTAGATCAGTGAGGAGGAGTGAGTCGTTTGTGGTTGGAATGATTGCGGTAGCACAATCTGATGGTATTTTCAGAGATGCACATGTTGTAGGTAAGTTTGTTGAAAAGAAATTAGGAAAGGTTCGTTCGGTCAGGATTACAAGAAGTGGTATGGTTGTTATTGAATGTTTGTCAAAGAGGCAGCGAGATAAAGCTTTGAATATCAGTACGGTTGTAGCAGAATTTGATGACGATGGTGTCTATTGTTCTGTGTCTTGTTTCCCACTTGGGTCAGAAGTCAGGAAAAAAGGAGTGGTAAGTAGCGTGCCTTTTTCTGTGGAAGCAGACTTGTTTTTGGATGTGTCAGGTGTATGTGAGGCCAGGAGGCTAACACGATTCAGTGAAGGGAAGAGGGAGGATAGTAACTCAGTGTGCCTCAGTTTTGAAGGGGAAATGCCAGAAAGGGTATATCTAGATTATGTGTGTTACAGGGTTAGGCCTTACGAGAGAGCTCCACTAAGATGTTTTTGTTGTCAGGAGTATGGCCATGTTGCAGCGGTATGTAGAGGACGTTCGATTTGTGGGAGGTGTGGGGACAAGTATTGTGATGGAAAAAGGTGTATGGTAGGAAAAGGAAAAGATGAGGTGAAGTGCTTGCATTGTGGCGGAAATCATCATGTGGGGTCAGCACAGTGCCCTAAAAGAGTTGAGCAAAGAATAGTGAGCAAGATTAGAGAGGAAAATGGAATATCATATGCAGAGGCAGTTAAGATGTCAGAGGAGAGAAAGAAAGAATCAGAGCAAAAACAACCGGAGAGGGAAAAGGGACAAACTAACCAGAGTAATGTCATTTGCATGGAAAAGAAGCAATTCCTGGCTTTCATAGCCATGGTTATAAACTGTGCTGCTAATTTGAGTGGGAAGACGGAGAGGATTGAGATGGTGCTTGACGCTGCTAAGAGGTTCTTAAATGTGGTGGATGTATCTGGAGCAGAGATCGATAAAATACTGAGGGATGCTTTTGCGGAAACCCGGACAACTGGGTCTGAGTGACAGTATGGACAATAATATATTATTAACTGGAGCACGTTGGGGGGTGGTGGACACTATTTATTTTTTCATAATTGATATCTTTCACCTGCGGAGGGCAGTAAGACGCCAAGTCTGACACTATATACTGCTGAAAATCTGAAAGAAGAAGAAGAAGAAGACCTGTGAGAGGCAGCAATGTGCCGCAATGTACTATCAATGGCCGCAAGGCATCCAGTCTGCCGGAAAGCTAATAGAAGAAGAAGAAGAAGAAGAAGATTGTTTGTGATGCGAGCTCCTGTCTAGCGCTAGGTTGTTAGCACTGCAGTTAGCCAGTCGACTCGACTATGCGTTATAGTTCAAAGTTCTAGATAGCAGTTTTAAGAAATACGCGTCGTTTAAACCTGTTCATCTGACTGCATATTGTTTTATTTCGAGGTGGAAATGGCTGCGGCATAATTTGCTCACATGTGGTCGTATTGACCTATACACTTGTGCTAACGCTAGCTTGTTTAGCAAGCTTGTTTGTTTACTTCGTCTTCCCCACTCTGGCTCCTCTGCACGGATTTCCATTGTAATTTCAGTTCAACTAACGTTAGGGAGTGCCGCACGTATAAGGTAAGGCGAAAAGGCTAATTAGTTATTATCTATTTGGAAAGCAGGGTCAAATAACCCTAGTCTCTAAACAGTAAAGTGTCACAATGCTTTTGAATTTAATTACAAATTAAGTAAGGCTCTGTTAACGTTAAGCCTCGGGGGTTTAGATACCCATTGAACCAAGAACAACCTTCCACCTAACGATAACTTTCCAAATCTCTCAAACAAGTCTGACACCATAAATTGGCTGCTGAGCCCAACATCAGCTGTGTAGTAACGTTACTTTTACAGCAGAGAGCGTGTTGCCTCCTGGTAGCATGAGAAAGTAACAATTCAGTAACTAGTCACATACATTATTTACATACAGTTTTTCCGATCAACTCAACAGGGTTGTTGTTCAGCATAGCTTTACCCACTGACAATCTTTTATTTACAGTTTTAAAAGATTTCCTCGACATGTTTCCCAGTTAGGCTTTGGTGTTGTTTTTTCCTCATTTTAGATGGTTATAATGCATTCCTAAATCCTCTTCCACTCCAGAATAGAATTATATTTTTCAATGTAACGTTACACAGCATGCTGCACTATGGCCCCTAACTAGATGTTCTAGAAATTAATGTACCAGTCCAGTCCACTAGCCCCCAATTAAGTTATAGATGGCTTTGAGCCGCTCTTGTTTTATATCTTCTTATTATTAAAGCCTTACCACAGCAGTACAACAGACCCTTTTGCACAGATTTTTTACTTATTTCCCATACTCTGTTTTTGTAAATGTATCCCCTTTCATTTGCTTTTAATAGACACTATTATGTGTGGATCTATTTTTTTTATATACATCAAATGCACAACCTGTTAATCTGCAGATGTGTATTTTTCTTGTATGCAGGTATTTTTAATCTGTTCAAGTTAACCATGCTCTGACTTTTTTCTCTCTCAGTTTGAGGCTATTATGTTTTTAATAATACAACAAAATAGACAATATTTTTCCAGTTTTTTGTGTGGCTTTGGCTTTGAACCACCGACCGTAAATATGGATAGTGATTCTGGTAACATCCTGACCTTTGACCTTTGCCTCCAGATGTTTTTGGTGGGACTGACCGGCGGTATCGCCTCAGGGAAGAGCACAGTGTCTTCAATGCTGCGGGAGCTCGGATGCCCCATCATTGATGCGGATGTGGTGGCCAGGAAAGGTAGGCCACTCCCTCTCTCTCTGCTGGTCCTTTAGGCCACGCCCTCTCTCTCTGCCGGTCCTTTCCAGTGCAACCTCTTCTGGTTCACAGAATGAATATACTGTATAGAGATACTGTAGAGAATTAGTGATGTCACGGTACCAATAATTCAGTAGTCGACTCGGTACCGGTACTAGTGAATTTCCACGGTACTCTGTACCAATTTCGGTACCACGGTAAAAAAAACAGACTGATATTTCTTCAACATATTCTCCTTTATTAAAGTATGCAACCATTTCCAATGAACAAATGGCATGTAGCCTTCAACTTTAAAACAAAACAATGTGCTTCTGCTTACTTCTTACATTCAACTCTGTATGGCAGTGAGGGCAGACAGTGCAACACCAGTGGCATGTAGCCCTCAAGTATTGTTTATTGAAAAAAAAAAAAAAAAAAACCCCGATACGCTCGGTACCATGCAAAAACAGGTACCGAAGTACCGAAAACAATGTAGTACTGACTAAGTACCGAAGTACCGAAAACCGTGACAACACTAATAGAGAATATATATAAAGATATAGTTATGGACAAAACAAAACACTACTTGGTTAGGTAACAAAAAAAAGATTAAGAAAAGCATTTACATTATGTTAGGTTATTTAGCAGATGCTTTTATCCAAAGCGACTTACAATAGTACATTTTGGCAACAGTAGTGCAATCAACTGTGCATCACAATCTTTATCAGCGAAGACCTTAAAAGGTGTGTGTGTGTGTGTGTGTGTGTGTGTGTGTGTGTGTGTGTGTGTGTGTGTGTGTGTGTGTGTGTGCGTGCGTGCAATAGGGATGTAACGATAACCGGTTTTAATGATAACCATGATAAAATTCCTTATGATACCGTACCGTTTCAAATTTTCATTATCGTTAAAACCGTGGTACCGTGATTACAGTGTGTTGAAAAACATGGTAAATACTGTCCATTATCAACCAAAGTTGGCAACCTTCTCCCAGATGCAAATGTGCAGCCTTGGAGAAATGATTTAAGTGAGTTTATCAATCCTTTTTGGGTCCGAGTTTTCAATATAAAACGTCGTAAAATGATTTCAGTGAGTCTCGATAATGACGATAACCGTGATAGTTTTGGTCACGATAATCGTGATGTGAAATTTTCATACCGTTACATCTCTTGTGCAATACAACATAACAGCAAAAAGACATAGGACAATTGGGCAGTGTTAAAACTAGACATTAGGTGATTAAGAAGACAAGACAGTACAACAGTACAGCAGTTTACCTTGAGTTGGGAGGTTGGGTTTAGCTAGTGTGTAATTATGTGACATGTATGATGTCAAGTGGCATTTGTTAAGCACCAACTTCTCACTGCCCGTGCCTCGGTAACAGTGGTGGAGCCCCACAGTGCTGCCTACTGCCGCATCGTCGACCACTTCGGCCCAGAGATCCTGCTGGAGAGCGGGGAGATCGACAGGCAGAAGCTGGGGCAGCTCATCTTCGCCAGTGAGGAAAAGAGGAAGCTGCTGAACTCCATCACTCACCCAGACATCCACAAAGCCATGCTCAAAGAGATCCTCCTCTACTTCCTCAGAGGTGAGGGAGGAATCAGGCTTACATGGCTCAGTTACAGGTTGACTTGGGGGGGATTAGCTCACTGTGAGGCCATCAGATTTTAGGCTGTTCTTCACAAAGCTTCCTAAGTAGGGATGGGGCCGATCCAATATCGGTATCGGGTGCCGATACCGACATAATTCACGGATCGGAATCGGATCAGAATTTATATATATATATATATATATATATATATATATATATATATATATATATATATATATATATATATTTTTTTTTTTTTTTTTTTTTTTTTTTGCAATTCCAGCACGGGCCGCACGCTGGCCGTAATTTGCCCATGTATAATACTATCCTTCTTTGCCTTGTATATTTTCTTTATTTTGTCTGCTTTTTGCAAGGTAGGCCTATATTTTAAAAAAAATCTTTAATTGGCCAAATCTTTGCCTATGCTGTATATTCAAGAAAAATATCGGTATCGGAATAATATCGGTATCGGCAGATATCCAAATTCAGGTATCGGAATCGGATCGGAAGTGAAAAATGTGGATCGGTGCATCCCTATTCCTAAGCATAAGAATTGCTCTTAAATTAAAAACAGGAACAACATTCCCAAGTCTATAACATTTTAAGAGGTGGAGAGTAGTAGGTGGTTGGTATACATTTGATCTTTGGTGGTCAGCTTTTTAAACTATCACAGTTCTTGTTAATCCAAACAAGTCTTTATTGGTTAGAATTAGAAATGTTGTATTCAAACCCACAATCTGCAAATGGATGGTAATGATAGTAAAACATAGATGGGTGTTACATTACATTTAAATTATGTTTCAGCTTATTATTGCCTTCAAGGCCAAAATAAACCACTGCTTTATGGTTATATTTCTAGCTACATAGCTACAATGAAAAATAAATCACTTATTCCTGTAACAGCCCCCTCACACTCTACTGCAACAGAAACCCAGGGGCATACGTGAGTCGAGTCTTTGAAAACGATGATAAATGTCACAACTTGTACTGACTTCATGCCTGGCTGCACGTGACCGCTCGTGTCAAAAATAGGCCAGACGCAGAAACGCTCGCTGCAGGGCAGGAGCCGCCCGCCCCGTGCCACGCCACAGCCGGTGTGGTCCCACCCCGTGCCACGCCACGGCCGGTGTGGTCCCACCCCGTGCCACGCCACGGCCGGTGTGGTCCCACCCCGTGCCACGCCACGGCCGGTGTGGTCCCACCCCGTGCCACGTCACGGCCGGTGTGGTCCGTCTACTCCGTTAACAAGGACGCCGAAATTAAACTATCCACATGCTTCCATTTCCAGTGTGTTTGCACCGTTAGAAGGTAGTGTGTCTTTGTGGGGGGGAAATGTTCCTTTCCAAATAGAACCTTTTCTAAATAGAACTCATCTATTGACAGAAAACTTTTCTTTCTGTCTAGATAACATATTATGTAGGCAGCTGTGGCTCAGGAGGTAGAGCGGGTCGTCCACTAATCAGAAGGTTGGTGGTTCCATCCCCGGCTCCTCCAGTCCACACGTCGAAGTGTCCTTGTGCAAGGCACTGAACCCCAAATTGCTCCCGATGGCTGTGCCAGCACCCTGCATGGTAGCTTGCCGCCACTGGTGTATGAATGTGTGTGTGAATGGGTGAATGTAGGCATGCATTGAGTAGGGTTGAATTAGTTTGGAGTCTGCTATACTGTAGGTTGGAGGCTTTAGCTGATGTGGCCTCCAGAAGCATCCTACGTGAGGGGATCCAGGACCGTCCTCACGTGATCAAAGACGTCCCATAAACACGAGACCGGACAGACGTGACAAAGCAAAGCAAAATGAGACAGACACTAATATTAACTGTCCACAGGTGATGTGGTTGTGCGTACCAGACTGACCTCTCGAGGGCCGAGGCAGACGCCATTTTAAGTACGCCTATGGCAGCCCCGTATGGACAAAAAGGCACCATACGGACAAAGAGGTGATATAGAGGTATAAAGGGTGCCTCTATATCCTTCTAAATGAGCAGAGCAGATCAAAAGATGAACAGCCACAACAAATAGACATAAATATTGATCATATCTACATGCGAAAGGGGGATGACTGTAACACTACGAAACTGTGATATATGAACAATATTAAAGCCCCATTCAGTAAGTTTCCAACTGCGCCCTCTGCGTGCATTAGTATCGATAACGATATCGCTGTTCAAAGTCAACAAAACACAGCGCCAGAAAGCTCTATGTACATGTTGTGACATCGGGTACTCACCACGTGATGAAATAATAATCCATAGTTCCGTGAAACATCATTTTCGTAGCAAATCCGAATCGAGTTACTTCCTCGTTTTCATGAGCACAGCGCTTCCGCTGTACAGCGCATGCGCGCATGCTTCTCTTTTTTCTTTTTTCTTGCTACGGGACGTGACAGACAAACTGCTTAGTCCCAGTGCTGGCCAATGGAGGGCGGTGTGGGATAAATAAAGACGAGGGTCTCCCTATTAAAAGTCAATCTACCATGTCCTGTGAATAAAAAGCTGTTATATTTCAGTAAAAAATGTCAAAAATCTTACTGATTGGGGCTTTAACCAATTTTCTGGGATATTATCTCTCCTCAGAGTCACCTGTTTGAGAGCATCCAGGAGGGCCAAGTATGAGTTTCCAGACAAGGACTGGGCTCACATCTCAGAGGGAGCCAAAGACCTCATATCCAAGCTGCTGGTCCGGGATGCCACTCAGTGCTACAACAGGTCCTCCAGCACCCCTGGGTGCAGGGGGTAGGTGTCTTCTAAACTTGTATTTACACATGACTACTGGTACTCTAATTCATCCAGTGGCATTTATTAGTAATACAATTAGGAGTTTATTTCACAGTCTTTATTTTGTGGTTATTTAAAAGTTAAAGTGTACATGAAGAACCCATGCTGGTGTTTTCATTTCCCCAGAATGCTCCAGAGAGAGATCTTCCAACTCCTCATTTTCTCCAAAGGTAAAAGCAGATAGCTTTGAAAACTGTCAAATTCATCTCTAAAGCCCTTTAAACAATTGTCAGTGCTTGTGCAAAGTGCTTTACAGAGCAACAAAGGACATTGATAAATACATTTTAATTAATTAAATTAAATTAATTAATACATAATACATAAATAATTGTATTACTTTCTGAAGACTGGACAATGTGTGGTGCGTTTATACTATTACATTATACTTTTATACCTCTCAAACCATTTCTGTTGCTCTGCACAGCCCAGCTTTATTTTCCAACTTTTCTCAAAAGTTTCACAATCTAGGCCGTCCGGGTAGTGTAGCGGTAGATTCCCTGCCTACCAACATGAGGGTCGCAGGTTCGCGCCCCCGGGTTACCGTCGGGTGTCGGGCAATGGGTCTGCGGGTGGGAAGCCAGATTAAGGGTATGTGTCCTGAAGCGGCTGGCATGTCTTGGAGGAAGCATGGAGCTAGTCTACGGCTCTCCCCAGATTGGCAGAGGGTGGAGCAGTGACCCTGGGCAGCAGGGGGAAATTGGCCAAGTACAAATGGAGGGGAAATCTGAAAAAAAGTTTCACAATCTAAGCTTTTACTCTGAAGGCAAAATCGCTCTACTTCCTGTCTCACCCTGGTTAACTCCTACAGTAGGTAACTTGACGCAGCAAAATCGCACCACTTCCTGTCTAGTCCTGAGCAGGAAAGCTAACTTTTACTTGGCCCACATGTTCTTTTGGGCATGAAGTGTCCTAAATGAGAGCATTCAACCGTGTGTGTGTGTGTGTGTGTGTGTGTGTGTGTGCCGTACTGTTTGTCTTCATACTCCAAACGGACAGTAGGCGTTTTCGGACCAGAAGAGTTAGTTCTTCTAACTCAGGCATCCATGATCTTACAGATGCTCTTCTCCCTTCTCTCTCCTGACAGGAACAGCAGCACCAAAGACTTGACCCAGTTCGCTGCGCACGCTATCGCCTTCAACCGGCAGCTGTCCCAGCATGAGGAGCAGCAGGAGGAGGTGGAAGCCCTGGTCTGCTCCATGAGGCTCCAGCACGACGAGAAGCAGGAGGAGGTGGGAGCCCTGGTCTGCTCCATGAGGCTCTCTCCTCCCTCCAACTCCAGGCTGGCCCGCAGTAGGGCCATGTCCAGCGCCCTGCGAGGAGGAGCCATGGAGGAACTCACCCCCTGACTGACTCAACCCCCCACTTAAGGCTTGGGTGAACGTCCTCCCGTCTTTGTCGTCCCACTGACAAGTCGCTCTATTGTTCATTCTTAAAGGAGAATTCCTGTTTTTTACACCCCAGACCTTATTTCCAGCTTAAAATATGTTTTACTCGCCCAAATAACTTTGGTTTCATTCTGATCCCCCTAGAAGATATTCAGATCCAAGTAGAGTCCTGGAACTGGCCAAAACAGGCGTAAATGGGGCATATGTCGTTCACACTGTAAAGAACATATTTTCTGTCACCTCGCAGTTCATTATGGTTGTTATATAATTATGGGAACATGAATTAGCTATGTAATGAACCTCAGATGTGCTTATGTTCTTCTTATGTGGTTTTCTCTTCTTATTCTGTTACCAAACAGAAGCGCTTCTCGCTTCTTCTCATGAAGCACACCCGGGGCAGGTCAGAGTTCACTCCGTCTGTTGTGTTTTGTAGCGTAGCAGCCTATCTTAGCATAGAGATATGATCTGATTTCAAGATTATGGACGATTCAATTAAATTGCTGCTTGTATGGAATAAGGCCATATATCGATTACAAACAGCAGCGGGAGATAAAGCGGGAGATGTTATCTATGTGACGGACACTCGGACAGCAAACAGAGCAGGCTGTCGGCAGCACGGGAGGTTCGTTACATAGCTACTTCATGTTCTCATAATGATAAGTCACCCCTTGGCCCTTAACCCTCCGTTTTGCATGTTCACGTGGAGGGTGTCCCGATTGTTTTTTTGCATCAGATTATTTATATACTATAAGAAAGAGAGTTGGAGAAAGAAAAAAAGGTGCAAAATCTTAATGGGTGCGTTTTTATTATTAATTTAAATATCCAGCATTATATAAGAATTTAAATCTCCTACCACTGCCAATACCAACATTCAGCTAGGGAAAGCAAAATACAAATAAAGCAAGACACTATCTGTCTGCTGCACTTGCCCCCAAATCACTAAATATCCCCCCCCCTGCCTGGAAGTAAAATTTCAACAGAGATGATGCTAGACTGGGTTTTTGATGATAACACACCCAAACAGCTGGATAATGTTTACTACCCTCGTCTTTTCACCCATGTTCACATAGTCCTACCTGATGAGGTGGGTCGGGGCATTATTGACAGATGATGAAGTCGTGTGAACTAGCTTGTTCCCCTCCCCCCCGAACAGGCGCCCCAACTGACCAGAGGAGGTGCTAGTGCAGCGACCAGGACTCATACGCCGCTGGCTTCCCACCGATAGACACGGGCAATTGTGTCTGTAGGAACGTCTTGAGCACGCCGAAAATACCGCTGCCCGGGAATTGAACCCGGGTCTCCGTGGTGGTAGGCGAGTGCTTATTATACCTCTACACTACCCAGACCCACCCTGTCAATGAAATGTTTAACTTTAACAAATCACCAGCTTACTGGGGACCCCCTGATGGTCCCCAGACCCCATGTTGAGTCGACAACCACTCGTTAGGTTCTATCTTACTAATTGCATTATTATGCTTCTCAAGGTGGATATGGTGAATCCCATGAAGAATAAGAAGTGCAACCACCACTATGATGAAGCAGCCATCCTGGCCCTCATCAAAGCAAGACACACCCAGAAGAAGAAATGCGGGTAAAACACACTCCCTCTGCAGACCGCTAGAAAGTCCACTCAGCTTTTTCCACCACTAAACAACTGGGCGGGCCGGTGTGGGACCAGAACTTAACCTTAACTCACATTTTCTTCATTATAGCGCTTTGATGTTTCAGACAAATGAAGTTTGGCTGCCTCCTAGAGGAAAACAGATGAAATTGTGCCACCTGGCCAGTTGTTGTGAAGGAAACGTGCTTATTGTCTTGGCCTTGGTTAAGCTGTGTTCACACCGAGATATTTATTTTTCTCTCTGTCGCTCGATTCAACCCTTTGGAATCGCTCTGTCGCTCTGTTTAAATCGCTCGTCAACAGGCACAATAATTGACGGACATGTGGGGGCTATAACGTTACGCAATGTCATGATGTTTGTCCACTACGAGGCCGAGCCACCGTAGTTGTTTACAAGCTAAGCCTATCAGCGTGCTCCTAATGCGAGCTCTATACCGGTAGTACAGACTTCACTTCATGTCAGCTGTCAGCCTGTCAATCAGCTGTCAATGCAGTTTGTTGCCACACAATAAACCAGCGGTTTGTTCCAAGCCAGTGTGATCCTTGACTCACTCTCACACGGCAGCCAATCAGCGTTGAACAGCGATCGACTGATGCCAGCGTAATTTTGCTCGAGTTGGGATATTTCATCTCGGGCGTATTTTCGCCCTATCGTTCTGTCTCTGTCGCTCGGACGCCCAGCGATTTTTCTCCCGGGCGAATATACGCTCAATCGCTCGTTTGCATTGACTTTGTATGTAAACTCGATGCCAGCGAAAAATTTTAATAGGTCGGTGTGAACGCAGCTTTAGCAGTTTGTTTTCAAAGACACAAACTCTGGACGTTTTAATTTTGGGTAAAGCCAGAGGGTTTTTATATGGCTTACGCCAGCTCTGGGAGTATGAAGTGCTTTGAATGTGAGACGTTAAACGGTCTGGTTAAACGCAGGTAGACGCGTCTACTTACTTATTCTTCAGACGGATTTGCGTCTACTCACTTCTAAATCTCCTTTGATGCAAATCCATTCAAGTTTTTTTTCTCTTTTGGGACTAAAGTCTCTGCCGGGCAGCCGGGCAGATTGAGATTCCACCAGGAAACGTTGCATTACGACGGCGAGATGAGGCGGACGTAGCCTGTCTAGTGAATACTTGTGTCCACCAGAGGCGTCCCCGAAGCGGCTCTCCGCTCTGCTCCACAAATCAGCCTGTGTATTTTAGCTTCTCTCAAGAGTCACGTCAAGCAGCACAGAGCAGATCAAGCTGGGCAGGAATTCACGAGAATAATAAAATAAAACATCCTGTCGATTTTCCCCCCATTGGGGGGTGCCAATTTAGCCTGCTTTCTATAATAATGCATCCCTCAATTACTTGAATGCTTCCATTATTTTGGCAGCTACTTGGGTTCAAATTAACTTAGTGAGTTGGTTTGAAATTTGTGTATCAATGAACTAAATTCAGTAATGTTCAAGTTATGGTAGTCTAATTGTTCTCATTGTTACATTGTAGCCTTTAACTCAATCAAAATGTTGTTTTTGTAGACACCAATAATGACTGCCCAGCAAATGTAGTTGAAACTAGTAAGTATAGTTAAAGCAGGACTAAACCCCCAAACACCTTTTTCAGCTTTTAACCAATATATATGGCTTTTGGGGTGGTATGTGAAGGATTCTGGTCAAAATCTCCACATCTGTGACCAATCTGTTAAAATTGTACAAACCCCTATCATTTCAGCAGCATAAGTTCCCTCTATGGGTTCAAACCTGCTTTTTTTTGTGCCCTCAAATGAATGGGCGATTTGGTACATCGTGACGTCACGGTGGTATTTGCGCGTGCCCCACTCATGTGAAAATGTGTTTTTTCCCCCCATGTGATTATTACTGTAGTTAATGCGGCGCGAGCCCTTTAAGAGCAATGTGGCACGTTGGACAACAGCGGGATGGTGTACACAGCATTAATTATAGCCTCCTTCACCGCCTCGGCCGGCATCTTCTTTGAAAAGTTGAAACAAATCTCGGAACGCCTCCTCTCGAGACCTCGACTCTGATTGGCTAAACGGACAGTGACTATCCGACCATCCGACCATCCGATACGTCTATCCAGAAAAAGTTCATCCCTCTTCAACTTTCTGTCCATCAAAACGTATGCAAATTTTCTGGATACGTACGCTTCTGAGTACTCCACGGACAGTCGGACAGCTGTCATTGAAAATGAATGGAAGTGAACAGAGAAATGAACGCACACGGACAGACACCACGGATCAGTGTGGCCAAGGCCTAATGTAACGCTACGCTGTGTCCGTTGCATTGTTTTTGAGATGACCTGGAACATAGTTGTTAGTTGTGAGCTAATAACGTTAGTTGTGTGGCAATAAAACGACACTGAATTACCAGTTTGATATAACGGTCAACCGAGTCACACTCTTTCCATGAAGCCCACCAGCTTTAATAATATCTGTTGGCTAGTTGTTGATATTTAAAGTCCCTGGAAACCAGAAATATTTCTTTATTATTTAGCATTTTGAGTTCATCACATCACAGGACCCTATGTTAATAAGCCACCAGCCAAATTTGAACGATGATGAACGTCGCAAAGTATATAAATTTAGGTTTGACAGTCATGGCAAAAGTCATGAGAATCAATTAGTTTTTAGAGTGTATTTTCTCCCGCGGACTGTGTGGGCGTGTCAGGCTGTCTTGAGAAATCTGATGTAGTTACCGTAGTTCATTTGTTGACTGAATGTTTCTCAGAATGCGATTATCATGCTGCTGACTAACCCTGGTTTTAGTGCTGTGACTCACATATATGTGGACATGTTCCTATAAGTGCCTTTTATAGTTTCACTGTGCTTATGTGTTGATCTATATCTGATGGAGAAAAGTTGATTTTCACATTAATTATAATTAAATATTTTTTTACATTGCCAGGTTGCAAACCAACAAGTGAACTCCTACAACTCATCAGTTCAACTGGAAAATGGCAGCCATGCTAATTAACGTGGCCATGGGCCTGAAGTCACTTCACAGCTGGGTAAGTGGGTCACTCACATCACTAACCTGTTATTTTACGAGCTATTATTATATGACTCTCTTTCAAGAGTCATATAAAAAAGGTATCGAACACTCTAAAATTCAATCTCTGCAATTTTAGGCAGATTAGAGCATCTCTGACTGACAGTGCGGCTCTAACCTTTCTCCATAACTCCATTCAATGATTTTTGCACATATAGACTACTGCCTCACTGGTCCTTCACAGGAGTAACCACCTTGAAGCCCATCGAGTCTCTATATAAAAAGGCCCTGCAAATTTTAGATAAGAAACCTATATCTTACCATCATTGCAATATACTTCTAAAGTACAAGCTCCTCAGCTTTGCCAATTATAAAAAATTTAAAATTGCCTGTATGATTTATAAAATCCTTCATGGGCTAGCACCACCTCCTTTAGAATGCTTTATCAAACGGAGAGCTACCCAGAACACCACGCGAAGCTCGTCGAGAGGTGACTGTGAACTACCTCTGAGACGGTCCTCTGTCGGACAAAATGTTTTGTCCTACAGGGGTAGCAAACTGTGGAATAGCCTACCAATGTCAGTCAGAGAGAGTAGCAGTTTTCACACCTTTAAGGGGCTGTTAAAGTCATGGCTCAGATCAAATCAAAACTGCGACCATATCTAAACCCTTTTGTTTCATGTGTTGTTTTTGTATATATATATCCTTGTAAGTCCTATGTCTACCTTGGTCAATGTCCCTAATGTTTCCTGTTTTTGTTTTATTTGTATTACATACCGGAATTGAAGGTCTGTATGTGCCCACTTGAATTGCAAAGTTAAATGCCTCCTTCATGTATATGTATGTCTCCTCTCCTTTTTACCCTATGTGTATGTATGTGTCACCTACATTGCACCCCTGTCAGTTGCCCTATGTATGCACTAATTTTTCTATTTCTTCTTTTTAAACTTTTTTGTACCTCACCTGTCGAGGGACTACGGATGGAAATTAGCTAAGGCTATAATCCGGCACATTTACATGCAAATGTTCATTAATGTTGCACTGTCCCTGAAATAAATAAATAAAAAATTACCTACCTGTCTTTAGACTAAATGTCATGACTTTGTTTCAATCTTTTTACAGTTAACAAACAAGCCAGAGCTCCCAGCCCACCGCCCAGCGACATGGTTCTGTGAAACAGTGCCTTCTCCTTCAACCAGGTATAATTCTGGACTTGATCTGAAAGCTTGTGTGATTTATCAAATGTCTTCAAAGGGCGTAATGTAGGGCTAGCATTTGAATCCAGAGGTAAATTAGTATTTGGGACAGCCCTACAGTTGGAACAATATTTGGCATTAAAATGTAATACTTTAATTTGCCTTCATTCCAGTGGCAGCTGGTCTCCTCTCCATGACCTTCTGCTCATGACCGATGCCTGCAGCAACTGGCGGATGGAGCAGGATGTGGCCGTGCTGACCAAGCAGCTGGAACAGCAAGGTAGAGCATGAAGAAGCACACATGAATTTGAATGAGTTTTCATAAACTGTTAAACTCCACCTACCTCCCCCCCATAGAGACACTGCGGAGCGTGCCATCATTCAGAAACCACGCCCAAAACGGGGGAAAACACAATCTCCCCTCCAATCCTGGCATTCCTCCTATGTCGCGTGCATGGTCGGGTGTTGCACAAAAATATCGTATATGCGGAAGATGAACACTCCAACTTACTTCATTGACAGCAACATCCACATTTTTCTTCTTGCCAATTCTCAATGGCTTCCTTGTTTTCCTTGGGAGTACAAAAAAATGTTAACTGGCGATTTTTTTTTACATTTGTTGTCTGCGCAGCCCACCACACAACAGCTTTTAGCTATGTTTAATTCAAGGAAAATGACACTGGTGTGTGGAAATGAACTGTGCTTTTCCCCCGTGATGGGCGTGGCCTATTTCATACTGTACATTTACTGTTTCTCATCTCACTCTGTAACCATCTATCTATACAGACTGAGAACATCCAGTTGAAACGCAGTCTGGAGAAGCTGAAAGGACAGCGTGAGGAACAGGAGCTAGAGATCAACAGGTAAGCACCTAAGGACTCAAAACACTTTTTTTTTTGTTATCAATTTTTTTTATTCATGATTTTGTTACATAAAACAGTGCAATGTCAAGTACATTTTGAGATGACCCCGGAGGGATCAGGGAGCATAGGAATAAAAACAAAAATACAAAAACAACCAAAAACAAACCCCCCCCCCTCCCCCCTCCCTTTCCCACCCCTGTGGCGATCCGGACCCACCCCGCCCACCCCACGTTGGTTGTAGAAGAAACAGAGAACACTGTGTTACCATTCAACAAAGAAATTAAAGAAAATGAGTATTTAAACAAAAATGATCAGGTCAACAGCTGTTTGACGTTAGTTGCTGTAGAGGTCCATGTTAGTAAGGTTTTTTCACAAGCTCCGTGCATTCGAGCTATTGATAGTTCCATATGGACAATGTTCAGGAAAGACATAAGCCATGATTTATGGTTGAGAATGTGTGGAGGACTCCATCTTAGAGCGAGCATTTTCTTGGCAGCTGTTAGACCTGTAAATAATACCTGAGATTTATAAAACGGTAAAGCAAAAGGTGATGTGTCATTCAAAATTAATAGTTTAGGACAGCAGGGGACAGGCACGTCCAACAGTTCCGATAATGTAGAGGAAATTTTTTGCCAGAATATTACAACTCCGGGACACTCCCAGAACATATGGATGAATGATCCGACAAGGTTGAGATTACACATTTGGCAGACAGGGGTGGAGATGATTTTCATGAGGTTTCGTTTTCTTGGTGTGAGATAAAGTCTATGTATGAAATTAAAGTGAATTAGTTTATGGTTTGGATTTTTGGACGTCCTGTCTATATTGTCCCATACAGTGAACCAGTTCACCTCTCCTTCATTGAGACCCAGGTCTCTCTCCCATACTTTTTGGACAGCAAGTTGACCAGAGGAGGAAGTCAGTAACAAGTTATACAGTTTGGATACCAAACCAGTAGTGTGTACACCTATATTAAATATAGTATGAAGATTATGTGATCGTAAGGGACTGGTCCACGGGACGCCATATGCACGCATGGAAGATCTGAGTTGCAGATATAAAAAGAAAGAAAAGCCGGGTAAATCATAAGTTACTCGAAGATCGTTAAATGATCTGAGACCCTCATCACTACAGACATCAGCCAATACATGGATACCCCTACTACTCCACTGAGGAAAAGTAAACGAGACACCTCCAGAAAGTAAAGCAGAGTTATGAAAAATAGGACTATTTTCATGCCATTTTACATGAGAATGGGTGGCTTTCTCTACCTTATGCCAAGTGGATAAAAGAAAAGACATTATGGGGCCCATTGATTTGTGGCGTTTAAGAGGTAAATTAGAGTAGATTAGGTCTTGTAAACGGTGTGGAGAAGCTATTTTTTCCTCTATTGTTCGCCATGAGACTGAAATGTTGGGGTCTAACCAGACTGATAATGGGCGTAATACATATGACCAAAAATACATCTTTAGGTTGGGCACGGCGAGTCCTCCATCCTGTCTGTCACGTTGTATAGTAGTCAATTTAATTCGTGGGCGCTTCCCTCGCCAGATAAATTTTGTAATGAGAGCGTGAATCTTATCCCAGTAGTTTTTAGGAGGTGAGAGGGGTATCATATTGGAGAAGAAATTAATTCTAGGTAAAATGTCCATTTTTATAACTGAAATGCGGGCTTGCGGAGAAAGTGGGAGAAGAGTTCGTTTTTCTAAGTCGGCCTCCACTCTATTTAAAATACCTTGGTAATTTTTAGTTGTGGTTATATAGAGAGAGGGGAAAATTTCTATCCCAAGGTATTTAAAGGATTTGACTATTGGGATGTGAGGAGGTAAAGTGGAAGGGCAAAGAGATGAGTTAAGTGGGAGTAAGGAGGACTTAGACCAGTTAATTTCAAAACCTGAGAGAGCACTAAATTCTTTGAAGATATCTAAAACATATGGTATGGAGGTAGTGGCATAGTCTATGTATAATAAAATATCATCTGCAAATAAAGAAATGTGATGTGTAGTGTTACAGAATGTGATGGGGGAGATCATAGGGTGTTGTTTTATTGCTAAAGCTAAAGGTTCGAGTGAAAGCGCAAATAATGATGAGGAAAGTACGCAGCCTTGACGGGACCCTTTGAAGATAGAGAAAGGAGAAGAGAAAATATTACCTGTGATAATCATAGCTGAAGGATTAGCATAGAGAACTTTAATCATGCTAATGAAGTTAGTGCCCAAGCCAAATTTATCTAGGGTCATCCATAAGTACTCCCATTCTAAACGATCAAATGCCTGCTTAGCGTCCAGTGAGAGGACTGCACAAGGGGAAGGAGTGTCTTGTGAGAAATGTATCACATGTAAAAGTCTACGTATATTATCTGCAGCTTGTCTAGTTTTAATGAAACCGGTTTGATCGTGATGTATAAGTTTGGTCATATGTTTTTCAAGTCTCATGGCTAACACCTTTGCATATATCTTGATTTCTGCATTCAAGATTGAAAGAGGTCTGTAGCTGCTGCAAAGGGAGGGGTCTTTCTTAGGTTTTAAATGTACAGTCAAAATGGCAGAGTTAGCATCCCTATTAAAAGAGCCCTGTTCTATAGAAGTGGAGATCATCTGTAACATGAGGTGACCCAGGGAATCCCAAAAGGCAAGATAGAATTCTGGAGGAATGCCATCCCAGCCAGGTGATTTGCCCTTTTTCATGGCCTGCGTAGCTAACTTAAGTTCCTCAAGGGAAATAGGAACTTGTAGCTGTTCAGATGTCTCCTGAGTTAAGGATGGTAAGTTCACATTATTAAGAAAGGTTTCACATTTATCGTGATCTAGAGTAACTTCTGAAGAATACAGACTAGAGTAAAAGTTACGAAATTCATTATTTATATCTATAGGATTGGTGATAGTGTTATTTGAATGGTTGGAGACGATAGTAGAAATAATAGTGTGTCTGTTGTCATGTCTCAGTCTCTGAGCAAGGAGATGACTCGGCCTGGGTCCATTAAAGTAATAATTTCTTCTAGTTTTGTGAATAAGAAATTCAGCTCTCCTTCTGAGGAGGGAGTCGAGTTCTATACGCGTTACTTGAATATTTAGATTTCTGGTTTCACAAAATGACTTTTGCTGCTGCCGCTCCTGCTCGACTAATGTTGATTCCAATTCTTGAATTTTATTAAATTTAATCCTGCTGAGATGAGAGGCATAAGATATTGTGGTGTTTCTAATACATCCCTTCAATGCATACCAGAGGATGCGCGGGTCGTCTACAGAACCGACATTTTCTGATAGGAATTTATCTATTTCAAGTCTGGCAAATTTACAATAGTCTGCATTCTTCAAAAGTTCGGTGTTCAACCGCCAACGTGTTGCCTTAGGAGGTGTATTTAATAAAGTAAGTTTGACCAAAATAACAGAATGGTCAGAGAGTGGGCATGGAAATATTGTCACGTTATGTATTTCTGAAATGGCAGGTGAAATGAAAACGTAGTCTATCCGTGAGTATGTTCTATGTCTATGGGAGAAGAAACTGTATTGTCTAGCTGAGGGATTAAGGACTCTAAACGTGTCTAATAGATTGAAGTCTGAAATAATTTTTGATAAAGAAGCTGTTGCTGATGTTTGGGAGTGAGACCTTTGTTCGTGTGTATTTGAACAATCAATTTTAGGATTTAAGACTGTATTCATGTCACCTCCCATGATCAGAGCATAATCGTGAATATCCATCAGTAACCTAGATAAATAATTGAAAAATTCTTGATCATATTGATTAGGGGCATAAACTGACAGAAATGCAAGCTTACGACCTGCGATTATGGTTTTAATCAATGAAATACGCCCGTCATCACTGCCAAAGTTCTCTAAGATATTTATTGATAGGGAGCGTTTTAAAACTATAAGAGAACCACGTGATTTGGACATAAAAGAAGCTGACGCTGCTACATGGTAGGATCTGTTAGCAAAGCGATTTATATCAGCTGCTTTAAGGTGGGACTCCTGAATAAAGGCAATATCAATATTCTTCCTACGAAGAAGATCTAGGCATGCTGTGCGCTTTGTAGGGCTGTTTAAGCCTCTAGTATTCCAACTAGCTAACTGGAGAGATGTCATAATAATGATACAATGGTATGAAAAGAAAAACAGGAAAGAATGATTGATAACTGTACATGATTAGTTACCCAATTATCACTGTAAAGGTATGTAAAGAAACCAACGTTGAAACCCCCCTGGCCACGGAGGCCACAGTACCCAATTTTGCCACCCCATGGCAGATAAACGACAAAATAAAAATAAAGAAAACTATTCCCCATTCCCAAATATTCTAACAAACCTGACACTGAGAAAAGGAGGCTATAAACGCTATCGTGCCTCGCCATTCCATTAAAGGAAAACGTTGATTGATCAAAACTACCTTACACTATCTAAGTTATTAGGAAAGAAAAAAAGAGAGAAGAGACTAAATTAAATAGGGGGATAATTCCCACTGTTATCTCACAATATGGATAGAGTTTAGCAGGTAATGATGATAGAACATGAGTGAGAATTGGTGACCCCTCTTTTTTCTTTTAATAATATATATATATAAACACCTCTTTCTTACATGAAATAAAGTAGCATTCAAAACGTAGTGCAAGATAACTTCTGGGACATAACAAAATCAAGGTGTTGTGCAATATAGTTACCCAGAATAATTTATGTTAACTGAATGTGTATCTAGTGAACCTGAGCCATCTAGTCAGGTTCTGGGTTGCTGAAATGAAGAATGGAGATGGGCGTTGGGTCCATTCACTTATCCACCGACGATTGTTGAGCTCGTAGGAAGTCCTCAGCCTCGGTCTGGGAGTCGAAGACGTGTTGTTGGGAGCCAAGGATGAGTTTCAGCCTGGCTGGGTAGAGGAGGAAGGTTAGGAATCCCTGCTTCTTTGCTGTCTCGATGGTGGGAGTGAAGGCCCGGCGTCGATTGATGGTGAAGGGGCTGTAGTCAGCAGTAAAGCGGATGCTTTTGCCGTCCAGGGTTAGTGGGGACCCTCTTGCTGCTTTCAGAACTTTATCACGGTCCAGGAACCGCAGACATTTGCAGATAAGCGTACGAGAGCCATTGTGATTGGCGTTCCTAGGAAGCTGGATCCGATGTGCTCTCATAATTTCAATCGGCTGCTCGCCGAGGGTTGGGAACCATTTAGGGAGATTTATAGTTAAGTACTGTACTGCATTAGTACCTTCGGCACCCTCGGGAACCCCCAAAATGCGCATGTTGTCCCGCCGGCTGCGGTCCTCTAGGTCGGCTAGCTTAGCTTCTAGCTTTAGCAAGTCAGTTGCGTGTAGCGTTGAGCTTTTCTCAGCCAACGTCATCCTCTTGTCCAGCTCTTTGCAGTCACCACGGAGTGTGTGGATGTCCTTGGAACAGTTAGCGAGTTGTATTTTGATATCGTCTAACTTGCCGTTCATGCAGGAAAACTGGGTTTCAATGTAGGAGCGTTGATTCTCCATAGCAGCGCTTAGCATAGCAGCTATCTCGCTGGTACCGGCTGGTTCTCGGTCTGGCTCGTTATCGCTCGGCATTTTGTTGGATCTTAAATGCCAAGTGGCGTCAGCAGGTTTGGGTTTCCTGATCGACATCCAAACAGTGAGATGTTGGAATCAAAGATTGTCTCGGAAAGTTACTTCATTGGTAGTTTTTTAAGTAAAAATGAGAGGGAAGAGGCGAGCGCGAGAGCGTTAGGCAGCCATCTTCTCTACAGGTCACGTGAACACTCAAAACACTTGAAGGGAATGTGAGTCTCTCTTCTTTTTTCATTTCTTTTCATGAGTGCTGGTTGTACGACAAGAGACCATTTCTCATTTGTGACTCAGAAAAAACGACAGGACTTCTGATGAAGCTGTTTTTATTCATTCATGTATAAATTGCCTGACCCACAGTTTCACTGCTCGCCTGTCTCTTTTAGGTTGACAACACGCCTGAAGGAGGAGAGAATCCACTACTTTGACCTCTGCAGTGAGCAGGGGGCGAAGGAGTGGATGCTGACCCAAGAGCTCATCTCCAAAATCAAGGATGAGAAACATCAGCGGGAGATCCAGGACTTGAAGAACCAGGTGGGGAAGCACTGTATGCTATTGTGTGCTGGGGCAGCAGGCTGAAGGCAGCGGACGCCAACAGACTCAACAAACTGATCCGTAAGGCCAGGGACATTGTGGGGCTGGATCTGGGCTCTCTGACTGCGGTGTCAGAGAAGAGAACGTTGTCCAGGCTACACTCCATCATGAGCAACGACTCACACCCACTCCACGGCGTGCTAGTCAAACACAGGAGTACGTTCAGTGAGAGACTGATTCCACCTAGATGCAATACGGAGAGGCACAGGAAATCATTCCTGCCTGTGGCCATTGGTCTATTTAATGCCTCTCTTAAAAGAGCACCTCGGAGACGCTCAGTCAAGGACAGTCTGTTGAAAGGCCAGGAGCCCCTGAGCCCCTGATATAAGAGTCATGAAACAGCTTCCCAGTGTCAATTCCTTTTCTCACCCCTCCCTCATGCCCTTATAGCCAATCCAAGATTCAAGATTCAAGATTTGTATTGTCACTCCAGTCCGTAGTACAAGTATCACGTGTGAAATTCTTGTGCTGTAGACTCCGTTACAACATAGTGCAAAATAGCAGGGCATATGAGTGCAAAAACAACAAGAGACACAACAAGCAATAAAACAAGCCAAAAAACAGTGACATATTCACTGCACATAGGTGCAAATAGTATAGACATAATTTAAACATAATTATAATAATGTTTAATAATTAAACATTCTGTTTGCACAGGTGCAAATAGCATAGACCTAATTAGAATTAAACATACATAATGGTAGTAGCTGCAGTACAGCTACTACATGATTGTTGGGAGTTTATTTGTGTATGTTAAGGAGTCTCGTGGCCTGCGGGAAGAAACTGTCCCTCAAGCGATTTGTGCGTGCTTTTGGGACAGTGTATCTCCTCCCTGAGGGTAACAGGGAGAACATGTGGTTCACATGTGGGGGTGGTTTGTGTCCTTGATGGTCTTCAGGGACCTCCTGAGGCAATCCAATATTGCTGTAGAGGTGGAATGATGAGCAGCTGTAGTGCCTTATGCAACTTGGATGACATTAGTTTTTCGGCCTCTGCATCTTTGACATGATAGTAGAAGTGGTTACCAGACTGGGGTGGGGACATCTCTCTCTGGCTGTCGTGTGTGTTTTCCTGATCAGAATGTATCTTTGACATGATAGTAGAAGTGGTTACCAGACTGGGATGGGGACATCTCTCTCTGGCTGTCGTGTGTGTTTTCCTGATCAGAATGTATCTTTGACATGATGGAGAAGTGGTTACCAGACTGGGATGGGGACATCTCTCTCTGGCTGTCGTGTGTGTTTTCCTGATCAGAATGCATCTTTGACA
This sequence comes from Poromitra crassiceps, assembly GCF_964638095.1. NCBI lineage: Eukaryota > Metazoa > Chordata > Actinopteri > Beryciformes > Melamphaidae > Poromitra > Poromitra crassiceps. Next base: position 57,803,469 of record NC_139630.1, on the reverse strand, counting down.
TGATAGTAGAAGTGGTTACCAGACTGGGATGGGGACGTCTCTCTCTGGCTGTCGTGTGTGTTTTCTGATCAGAATGCATCTTTGACATGATGGAGAAGTGGTTACCAGACTGGGATGGGGACGTCTCTCTCTGGCTGTCGTGTGTGTTTTCTGATCAGAATGCATCTTTGACATGATAGTAGAAGTGGTTACCAGACTGGGATGGGGACGTCTCTCTCTGGCTGTCGTGTGTGTTTTCTGATCAGAATGCATCTTTGACATGATAGTAGAAGTGGTTACCAGACTGGGATGGGGACGTCTCTCTCTGGCTGTCGTGTGTGTTTTCTGATCAGAATGCATCTTTGACATGATGGAGAAGTGGTTACCAGACTGGGATGGGGACGTCTCTCTCTGGCTGTTGTGTGTGTTTTCCTGATCAGAATGCATCTTTGACATGATAGTAGAAGTGGTTACCAGACTGGGATGGGGACGTCTCTCTCTGGCTGTCGTGTGTGTTTTCTGATCAGAATGGAACTTAGGCTGGAAATTGGAGCAATTTGTTATGCAGTAACCTCTGACATCACTGTTCCCCTTTGTTGCTGGAGAAGAGTTGAAAATGCTATTTTGTTCAGATTGCCTGTTCCAGTGTGTTCCAGGCCAACGGCGCCCCCGCCAGGCCAGAAAAAAGATTGATTTTTTTTCCTGCTTTCCCCAAAATTTCAATAAACCTTTATGGCATATTATTACAATACAACAATGCTGGTGTTGACAGTGTTGACAGTAATAGAAGATGCCAAATCATTAAAAACAATAAGCATTTTGCTTTTAGGAGCATTGTGCCAGCGTGCAGCGCTGTTCCAAAACGTGTCAACGTGTGTCGTTGCCTGGGAAACGCACATCCCATAATACAACTGTTCGCATCGCATCCCATAATAGTATGATGATACTTGGGATGCCATTGCGTACATGGATGCGAACAGGTTAGCTAAAAGTTTAGTGTCGCCAGTGAGGGCCCCCATCGTTGCGGTCGGGGTACATTTCGAAATCCCTCCAGGCCTGAAATTTTTCTAGGGGAAACACTGCTGTTCCCATATTATTCTCAGAAGCAATAATCAGTGATTTGATAATGTTTGCTTTTATACTAAGACCATCAAAGCTAGATTCAGAAAAAAGAGCGAACATTTTCTGAGGAGTTAGGAAACTATTCAAATCTCATAAAACAATCAAATGTTCACTCACTTTATTATCCATTCAACTGATGCAAAAGGCATTAGCATCTTGTCCCTTGTCCTTACAGGTTGATAGCATGCGGGGCAGTGATGCGACCCTACGTGGAGGCCAACATATCCCACAAGTCCCACACCACCATCAAGTACTTCCTGAAGATGTGGAGCAGCGTCAGCGAGACGCTCATCTTCAACTTCCTGGGCGTGGCCACGGTGGACGGACAGCACTCCTGGAACTGGACCTTCGTCACGGTCACTGTCATCCTGTGTCTGGTGGCACGGGTCATAGGTCAGCTCTACTGTAGTGGTTTCCAAACGTTCTGAACGTATATGTGATGGCAGGCGGGGGTGTGTTAAGATATACATTCAAACGGAAACAACTATGCATGATGTCATGGTGGACTGCCGTTGATAATCTATGCACAAGTCAAGTGAATAGCTTCTTATGAAACACGTTTGTCACAAAGTTCACTATAGAGCAAGTACTGTACATAATATGTTAAGCAATGAGCAGAGCATATATATATATATATATATATATATATATACATATATATACACCAGAGGGTTAGGGTAGCGGAGCGGTGATAATTACCGCTCCTCGCTCCCAGAGCGGTCCTTTCCACCCGCTCCAGCGCTCACGGCCGCTCCAGACCGCTCCCCGCTCGATACAGATTTCACCCGCTCGCACTCACCGCTCCACTCCGCTCAAGAGAGATAAAAAGGCCAGGGTGTTTTAATTTGCATTTAAACGCGTTTCGGCATATGTGCCTTCATCAGAGCAGAGCATGCTCTGATGAAGGCACATATGCCGAAACGCGTTGACCCTCAATAAAAAAAGAAAGTGGAAATCTGAAGTCTTGCATCTCAATTTTTGGCGTGCTGCTACCGTCACTCTTGTAGTGATTTTTTTGATGATATACTGTCTGTCTGTGACTTCATTGGTTGTTGCCAAGAGTCACGAGCTCATCACAAGATACTGCCACACACATCATGTGATGGGAGAGCTTGTGATGGAAAACCGTTTTTAAGTTGTAGCGGTCAGTGGGTTTGTGGTCACTTCAGTGCCTACGGAGCCATCTCACATAGAGTAGCTTATTAAAACACACAATCAGAGAGAAAAGTCATTTGACTTTTATTAGAACTAATTCATAAAACTCTGCAGTGACAGAACAGCAGCACGCAAAATCTGCACCACGGTAATTTACCCCGATTCATAAAATTATGAATTATGATTGTGAATACCATGATGGATCCACATTAGTTATTAGTCAGCTGCAACACAGGTGATCACAGCCAATCACAACCAACATGTTAATTAAGCTTGACATACTGTATGCAACAGTCTGCCTCTGAGTCTGTATCTGTCAATGGGCAGCAGAGACATGTTAGAATGGCAGATGATGTTGGGCATGGTAAACCAAATGTTTATGATGTCACTGACTGAGATTATGAATTGGTCAGTGGTGATCATCACCTGATGAAGACCTATCAATGCTCTGTAAGATAAATATATAGGAGCATTGGTGGCAGCAGCCTTCTCTTTAGGCTACTTTATCTCTGCTACACTCCAGCACCTGCTAAAACGTTTATGTGACGTGTATGGTCATCTTCTCTTTTTCAAAATGATAATTTTCATTAGTTAACGTTCATTTTTACAATAGACCGTGACCAAAATGGGTGGAAGAATGGAGAAAACGGGTCATGCAAAATTTGCAAATCGCTTCCCAATATTTCGCATTTTGAAGCACCCTACCGTGACGGTATCTGCCCCTAACGTTACTCTAAACCTGCCAGTAAGTTTTATGATACAGCCCCATTCTATGGCCCTAAATGGTCAACTCTGGCAACTAAATAGGCAAAAAAAATAGCAAATATTACAGTATTTGACCCAAATCTGTTACACACACACTCAAACCCAGTTTCTCATGACATTGTCCTTCCCAGGTGTGGTTGCTCTGGTCTACGTTATCAACAAGTTCCACATCGTCAAGCTGACCACCAAGGACCAGTTCATTATAGCCTACGGTGGCCTGCGAGGAGCCATCGCCTTCTCCCTGTGCTACCTGCTGGACAAGGACCATTTCCCCATGAGAGACATGTTCCTCACCGCCATCATCACCGTCATCTTCTTCACTGTCTTTGTCCAGGTACTGGGACACCATCTTGTCTGTTCTGTTCCCCACTCAACAGACTGTGTTGTCACATCGTTAGCCGTTAGCTGTTAGCCGCGTTAATATAAGAGCCCGACCCGTCACCCGTGACGTAAACACATACATGCAGGCAGGCTACATACACAGTCACTCGCAAAGGTTTATTACAGCTGAGAGGCTAAGTAAGGGACGCTAATGTTATCTCTCTGACTCGTTGGCTCCAATACACCCTTTTCACGGGGGCCATTTTGTGTCAAAAAGGCAGGGTAAACACAGGGGCAAGCATAACACTAATGAGGGTTTCCAACTTCCATGATTCACCCGTTTACACAACTTCTTTGCGGGTTATCTGCCCCGGTGTACAACTGATTCAGCTCAGTCTGTCAGGAGGTGTGAGGTGATGCGCTTCATCAGATGGCCTCTAAGTTTACACCAACCGCAAAGATCATCTCATATCATACGAGGGAGTCCTGTTCAGTCTGTCTCGTGGTGTTGCCTAGTTGAAGGATTTGCCTAATAAGATTCAAGATTATTTCAAGATTTCAAGATTATTTTAATTTGTCCCGAGGGAAATTTGTCTTGGACATACAGGCTGCCACATAGGTACACAGTGCCATAACAAAAACAACAACAAAAAACAATAGTGCATAGCACACCAGTGCCGACATGTGCAAACACACAACCAAAGTGCAAACATCAATAATTTACAGTACAATCAACAATACATTACCTATGACCTGAGTTTAGGAGACTGACTGATATGGGGATGAAAGAGTATTTGTATCTGTTGAGGTGTCTTTTTTTGTTCTTGATTGGGACTCTGTAACGCCTGCCAGATGGAAGCAGTTCGTATTCTGAATACAAGACATGAGAGGGGTCAGCAATGATCTTCCTAGCTTGTCTTATGAGTGATTTTGATAGCGAGGATGATATGCCATTCACCTTGGTGACAAGAGGATACAATTATGAACCAGAGAGAATACAGAAGAGGAACTTTTGCAGAGAGTGAAGTGAACAGGCAGAGAGATGCGCCTCCTGTCTAAATGCCTGGGTGCCCTGGCTGCAGACCTTTTTCACCATTCCCAGGATAAATTGTGGAAAACGTCCCAGACCAGAGAGGCCAGGTGACTTGTTGTCTCTAAAGTAAGTCAGTGTTTTATCTCTCTTCTAAGCCTTCCTGTTTTGTAAACCGCGGCTCTGTGCTCTGTGCAGGCTTTTAGCGGAGGAATACGGTAGTTGTACGGTTGGGAGAAAAAGCAGTGCCGAATGAAACTGCTGTTTTGCGGAAAAGTAAAGCGCTGAAAATTGTCAAAATAGAGCGTGCATGTACACGGATATCGATTTGTTTAGGTGGGCGTTGTTTTAGGTGGCTAAATTACGTTTTTTTGTTTAGTTGTTGACCCCCAGGACTTAGAGAGAAAAAGCTGGTGATGCTGCTGCTCTGGGTGCCGGATCTCGTTCGACGCTGCGCCCCGCTTCAAGAACACTGTACCTAATTAAGTTAGTGTATCTGACTAGCTGATACTTGTTAAATACTTGATAAATGTTTTAACATTGCATGATATAAAGTATAATCTCAGATATCCGGCAAGAAAAAAAAAATTAATTTCACTAAACTTCCTGAAATTCCAATTCACTTCCAATGTTTCATTGGAATTGATTGATTGATTGATTGATTGAATTGACCCCAATGCTGTTGCAGACCACCATGCCACTGCATCGTGGCAATTACGGTCAGATGCAGCATTGGGATGCTGAAAATAGGTGTTAGATCTACTGTATGCAGTAGATGGCGCCATTTTGCAATGACGAATACCTCTGTTACATTTAGACTTCACTGTTTATACCAAGATATATTTGAAGCTGCTAGTGTAAGAACGGAAACCCACAGTGACCTTGGCTTGTGTGATGAACACCAACATGAGGAAGGGATCAGTGGGATATTGCAGCAGACGTGTCTTTAGCATACATGTAACAAACACTGACTTGCATGCAAGATCATGTGACACAGTTCCATTTCTATTTGGTCCTAGATAGTCCATGGGCCAAGGCAAAAATCGGTACCACCTGAGGTGACCGCACGATTTTGTTATTTTTGTCTTCCTACATGTCTGTAGTTTATATTTTGGTATGATAACCCTGCCCATTTGGTAGCTTAAGGATAGTTATCACTCTGTAAACAAACCTACCCCCATATAAATGACAAAACCCTGATTTCTGTGTATTAGTCCAGATGATATGTGAAAATGATGTTCCCTTTTTCGTAAAAGCATGAAACTTGGTACGCTTATAGTTTGGGGCCCTGTACAGTTTCAGAAATTGAGCCATCACAAAAATGCCTTGTGGCGGCCATTTTAATTCTGCCATAAGCATAGTTTGCATCATATCTCCTGAACCACACATGCTAACACTGAAAAGGAGATGTCTATCCCAACGTTTTCATGGTCAAGGATTACAATGATACCATAGAACATCATAAAGTGTTAAAGTGACTAATCAATTGTGAATTTGATGACGTTGTGAGAAGGAAATGACAGTATCTGATAACTGATGCTATCCTCTCCCGGTAGGGAGGGGAGGCTGGCCAGCGAGACTAACATAATTATGAAATTACCCTCAAAACACAATAATTGTCAATACTAAACCATGTTTGGTAGGCATGAATTTGCAATTAAAATAGCTATAATTCACCATTGTTAATCTCCGTCCTTACTCTAAAAATGGTAAACCCCATCTTGGATTTGGCCGTCTGGCAGAAAGTCGCAGGATGTTTGGGAGGGGCCTGGGGGCTATTTTAACAAAAGGCCCATAGAAGTAACCCTGACCCAAATTACTCATCAAAAAATGTTAGCCAGAGAGTGGTCATGGAATTGAGGTTATAGCATCAGTTATCAGAAACTGTGATTTCCTTCTCACATCATTAAATTCACCATTGATTAGTTACTTTAACAGTTTATGATGTTCTATATGGTAGCCATCACCTTTTCTGTGTTATCATGTGTGATTCAGGAGATATGATGCAAACTACATAATTCACTTATGGCGGAATTAAAATGGCCACCACGAAGCATTTTTGTGATGGCTCAATTTCTGAAGATTTACGGGGCCCCAAACTATATGCGTACCAAGTTTCATGCTTTTATGAAAAAGTGAACATGATTTTCACATATCATCTGGACTAATACACAGAAATCAGGGTTTTGTCATTTATATGGAGAAGGTTTTTTACAGAGTGATAACTATCAATAAGCTACCAGATTGGCAGGGTTATCATACCAAAATATAAACTAGAGACATGTAGGAAGACAAAAATACAAAAAGTGCGCGGTCCCCTTAGGTGGTACCGATTTCACCATTGGCCCATGGACTAATTGCATTGTATCTTTCTCAAAACACCACTGAATTCACCAAAACATCACTGAATTCACCATTAACTATTCATGTGAACAGTTTATGATGTTGTATAGAGTGTCATTGTAATCCCTGACCATGAAAACATAGGGGTAGACATCACATTTTCTGCATTATGTGTGGTTCAGAGATATGATGAAATCAGGGTTTTGTCATTTTTTGGGGGTAGGTTTGTTTACAGAGTGATAACTATCCTTAAGCTACCAAATCGGAAGGGTTATCATACCAAAATATAAACTAGAGACATGTAGGAAGACAAAAATAACAAAATCGTGCGGTCACCTCAGGTGGTACCGATATGTCAAAATTTCAGCCTTGGCCCATGGACTATTGTGGGCGTGAGATATTTCAACATTGTATTACAATGTTTACAATGATGACTGTTGTCTTTTCGGGTGTAATTCTCCACCCTGGACTTTGTGTCTGCTAGCTTGGCTTTCTTCTTCCTCTGTATGAGCAGTGAAAGTTACATTTTGCCTACATTGTCGATTAATCGGTTAACATAGATTGATCGATCAAATTCTTAGTGTAGTAGGAGGAGTAGGGTTGAATTAGTTTGGAGTCTGCTACTATAGGTTGGAGGCTTTAGCTGATGTGGCCTCCAGAAGCATCCTGCGTGAGGCGATCCAGGACCGTCCTCACGTGATCAAAGGGGTCCCATAAACACGAGACAGGACAAAAGTGACAAAGCAAAGCAAAATGAGACAGACACTAATATCAGCTGTCCACAGGTGATGTGGCTGTGCGTACCAGACTGACCTCTCGAGGGCCGAGGCAGACGCCATTTTAAGCCCCGTATGGACAAAAAGACACCATAAGATCAAAAGATGAACAGCCACAACAAAGACATAAATATTGATCATATCTACATGCGAAAGGGGGATGACTGTAACACTACGAAACTGTGATATATGAACAATATTAACAAATTTTCTGTGATGTTATCTCTCCTCAGAGTCACCTGTTTGAGAGCATCCAGGAGGGCAAGTATGAGTTTCCAGACAAGGACTGGGCTCACATCTCAGAGGGAGCCAAGGACCTCATATCCAAGCTGCTGGTCTGGGATGCCACTCTGCGTCTCAGTGCTGCTCAGGTCCTCCAGCAGCCACTCTGCGTCTCAGTGCTGCTCAGCTCCTCCAGCACCCCTGGGTGCAGGGGGTAGGTGTCTTCTAAACTTCTATTGACACATGACTACTGGTACTCTAATTCATCCAGTGGCATTTATTAGTAATACACTTAGGAGTTTATTTCACAATCTTTATTTAGTGGTTATTTCAAAGTTAAAGTGTACATGCTGGTGTTTTCATTTCCCCAGAATGCTCCAGAGAGAGATCTTCCAACTCCTCCTTTTCTCCAAAGGTAAAACCAGATAGCTTTGAAAACTATGTCAAATTCATCTCTAAAGCCCTTTAAACAATTGTCAGTGCTTGTGCAAAGTGCTTTACAGAGCAACAAAGGACATTGATAAATACATTTTAATTAATTAAATTAAATTAATTAATACATAATAGATAAATAATTGTATTACTTTCTGAAGACTGGACAATGTGTGGTGCGTTTATATTATTACATTATACTTTTATACCTCTCAAACAATTTCTGTTGCTCTGCACAGCCCAGCTTTATTTTCCAACTTTTCTCAAAAGTTTCACAATCTAGGCCGTCCAGGTAGTGTAGCGGTAGATTCCCTGCCTACCAACACGAGGGTCGCAGGTTCGCGCCCCCGGATTACCTCCGGCTTAGTCGGGTGTCGGGCAATGGGTCTGCGGGTGGGAAGCCAGATTAAGGGTATGTGTCCTGAAGCGGCTGGCATGTCTTGGAGGAAGCATGGTGCTAGTCTACGGCTCTCCCCAGATTGGCAGAGGGTGGAGCAGTGACCCTGGGCAGCAGAGCAGGGGGAAATTGGCCAAGTACAAATGGAGGGGAAATCTGAAAAAAGTTTCACAATCTAAGCTTTTACTCTGAAGGCAAAATCGCTCTACTTCCTGTCTCACCCTGGTTAACTCATACAGTAGGTAACTTGACGCAGCAAAATCGCACCACTTCCTGTCTAGTCCTGAGCAGGAAAGCTAACTTTTACTTGGTCCCACATGTTCTTTTGGGCATGAAGTGTCCTAAATGAGAGCATTCAACCGTGTGTGTGTGTGTATATAACCTTTATTTAACCAGGTAGAAACAAATTGAGATACGAAATCTCTTTTACAATTGCGACCTGGCCAAGAAGGCAGCAAGTTACAGATCAGATCATACACACATTTACATACAAGATACAAAAACTAATTAAAACAGAGCACAGACTACACCAACACTGCATCAGAAGTAATAGTAAAAAGCATACGAAATAAAATCGTATATTACGATTTACATCCTAAAATCATAGTCATAAAATGATGATAAAAGAAGCATAAAGTGCAGAGGCATATTGTGCACAGAGGAGTCCAAATATTGCTACGAGAGGCATAAAGTGCATAAAGAGACAAAGTGCACAGTGGAAATTTAAATGTTGCCACAGGAGCAGCTCGAGACAAGAACCTCTGACAACTTGTGTTTAAAACTGGACAACGAAATCAAAGAAACCAACTTAAAACGTGTCTGCAGGTCATTCCAGGACCAGGGACCAAAATAAGACAAGCTTCTTTTGCCAGCCTCAGTCCGTACAGGAGGCACTTTAAAGCGCAACCAGTTGGATCTGAGATTATACGAGGTAGTTATGGACACAAATTTAGAGCATAAGTAAGAGGGTAACTTACCCAGAATGGTCTTATACATGAGAATATACCAATGCTGCATCCTACGCATAGTCAGGGAGGACCATCCAACTAGATTGTACAAGATACAGTGATGGGTCCTGTAGCCTGAGGTGGAAATATATCTCAAAGCAGCATGAAAAAGTGGATCAAGTTTGGCCAGGGTAGTAGGACTCGCGAATCTATAGATAGTGTCGCCATAGTCTAACTGAGACATGAACAGGCTTGCCACCAGGCGTTTACGAGAAGGCATAGAAAAACACGATTTCAATCTATACAAGGAGCCCAAGGTGAATTTGAGCTTCCTGGACAGAGTTGCAATATGGTGTTTAAAATTTAGGTCCTTATCCAGCCAAAAGCCTAAATATTTATAAGTATCCACATACTCAATGGCTGTCCCTTCAAGTGTGTGGATAGCAAGCGGAGGAGCCACAGTGCTGCTATGTGCAAATAACATTGTCTTAGTTTTGCTGGCATTTAAGAGCAGCTTAGCTTCGTTAAGCTCGTGCTGCAAAGAGGTGAAATCAGATTGAAGATTGGCAATAGCAGCTTCACAGGAAGGAGCAGAGGAGTACAGAACAGTATCGTCCGCGTACATGTGGTACTGTGAGTATTTCAGACGGTCACAAATTTTGTTTACATATAGGAGGAAGAGAAGAGGCCCCAAGACGGAACCTTGGGGAACCCCTTTCTCCAAGACAACAGGATCCGAAACAACATTACCAAACCTTACAAGTTGTGTGCGGTCGGACAAATAACTCTGAAACCAATCAGCCGCATTCTGACAGAAGCCCGCCTTCAAAAGAATGTCAATTAAAATAGCATGATCAACTGTATCAAATGCCTTGGTTAAATCAACAAATAACGCAACACAAACAGATTTCTTGTCAATGGCAGCCTTAATATCATCTAATACTTTAAGACTAGCAGAAACGGTGCTATGCCCAGGTCTGAATCCCGATTGCATAGGATTTAGTATATTGTTGGAGTCAAGAAACATTTTAATCTGGTCTGATACTAGAGACTCCAAAATCTTTGCTAAAGCAGAAAGATTAGAAATAGGTCTATAATTATTCATTTCAGCTGAGTCACCAGACTTTAACAGAGGTGTGACAAAGGCTTGTTTCCATAAGACAGGCAGTTTCTGAGAAGCAATAGAGAGATTGAAAATGTCTGTGATTGGTTGAGCTACAATCACAGCTGCCAGTTTCAGAAGAAAAGGATCAAGGCCGTCAGGCCCAGCAGTCTTCTTGGGGTCAAGTGTCTGCAGGGCATGCAGAACATCAGACACCAAGAAGGGCACAAAGTCAAACGCAGCATCGGAAGCGGACTGTGTAGAGTCAGCCGGTACATGACTAGAGGTGTTACCAGTACCTTGCGATGTGTTTTGGCTTTGTTCAAAGATGTGACCCGACTTCTTAAAGTGGGCATTAAACATGTCAGACATGACTTTTTTATCAGAAACAAAAGAAATAGAGTCACTGGCTTTCAGTTTTTGCGGAAGGCTGGCAGCTTTGCCACCCCGTAGTGCCTTAATGGTTTTCCAGAATTTAGTGTGATCGTTAAAGCTGCTCGTGGTTAGAGTCAGATAATAATCTGCCTTAGATTTTCTAATCAGAGCAGTGCATTTATTTCTAAGTGTGCGGAAAAGCTGCCAGTCTTTAACAGCATTAGACTTTCTGGCCAGGGCCCATAGTTTATTACGATCATGAAGTAAATCAGCGAGTTCCTTCGAAAACCAAGGATTATCCCTGTTTTTGATCCTGTGTTTTCTGAAGGGTGCATGTTTATTTACAATCAGTAAGAAATGATGTTGAAAAAAGGCAACAGCATCATCAACTAACGGGATTAAAGTTATTTGCTGCCAATTCACTCCAACTAAATCATGGAGGAAGGCCTGTTCGCAAAACTGTTTAAAAGAACGTCTTATTACTATTAAGCCAGCAGACTTTGGCAGCTTGGTGCTCCTGATACAAGCAATGGTACAATGATCACTTATATCGTCCGGGAACACACCAGCTGCCACATACTTATGGGCTGAATTAGTTAAGATTATATCTATCAAGGTGTCCTTACCAGGTTTAGCAGAATTGATTCTGGTAGGACTGCCTATAAGTTGTGTTAGGTTCATATCATCACATATGAGCTTTAGGCTAGCAGATTTATCGCTCATCCAATCCAAATTCAAATCTCCAAGCAGGATCAATTCAGATGGAATTATATTGGCTAACAAGTCAGACAAGCTTGTGATGGAATCACTAACGGCTGATGGTGGCCTATAACAACCAATGACTGTAAGAGGGGTACCAGCTAGCATTATCTGAACAGCCAAAAATTCAAACTGCTTCGGAATTGTTATCGAATGGATTACAGTACCTTGAAATCTCTCAGCAACGTACACAGCAACACCACCAGCTCTGGCCTTACGATCAGTTCTAAAAACATTATAACCAGCAATATGAATGACACTGTCTGGGATAGTAGGTTTTAACCATGTTTCAGAAACAACCACAATGTCGGGCTTAGTAGTCAAAAACCAAGTTTTAAAAATGTCCAACTTTGGTACAAGGCTCCTAGCATTAATATGTAGGAATCCCAGACCATGCCTATTACTAAAATCGTTGGGAGTTGTAAGCTGATGAAGGTTTCCAGTGTAGGGCTCAGGGCCAGGATTACTATTCACATTACCAGAGGCTAAGAGCAGCAATACAATAAGCAATCTAGACATTGATTTTCTGGTATTCATTTTAGAATGTTCTTTTTCCTGAAGAGCAGCAGGGCCATGAAAGTTCCTAGAAAAGAGTGAGTCCAGGATTAAAAGGGCATAGGGCAGAGGACTTTTCATGGCATCAATTGGCACCATACTGAAGGAACAGTGTATGGGCTCCAAATGTGTAGTGGCGCGGTCCGAGTGGTGGAAATGATCAATAGGACCACATGATGGCAGTCCGGTGGAATCACTATTATTTGATCTAACCAGAAAGCCAAAAAGGAGGACCAGCGACAACATGACTTTCAACATAATTGAGCTAGCTCAGACTAGCTGTCTGGTAGCTAGGAGTTACAGGCTTTGGAAGTCAATGAGTTCCTGGCCTAAATTACTGGAATTGCATTCATCACAATACACACAAATTACAAAAAGAAAAAGAAAAAGAAAAGAAAAGAAAATTGCAATCATCACAAGCAGATACTGAGGAGCTCTGAATCAGAGGGTTCCCCTCAGCCCAGTTAGATTGGAGCTCTGAATAACAGAGAGTTCTCCGCACTAACTGGCTTGATCTACCCTTAATTAATTAATAATTTATAAATTAATTAGGGCCACCTAACATTACTAGCCTAGCACGGGCTAGCTGTCCGGTAGCTAGGGATAACAGGCTTTGAGAAACAAAGAGTTCCTGGCTCATTGGGAGCTGAAAAAGTGAATACTAGCTTGTGCTATAGTCCCGCGATCATTTAGTTTGCTCAAATTGAGTGATATTACCGAACATTGAGGAAGAAGAAGCCTGCAGCAGTAAGCAGACACAGCGACAGGGGAGTTCCAGGGCAGAAGGGCAGGAGAAGGCCCGCTCCGGGGTCCGGGAAGCAGCAAGCCCCGTCAACAGCCCGACGACAGCAGGGTCTACCGGCGTGGAGAGGCACCTGGCCAGCAGTCAGCACGCCCGAGGTGACGGGCAGGAGGAAGGCGGCCCCGCACAGCAGCAGCCAGCACGCCCGAAGATGATGATGGAGAGGGCCGGAGGAAGGCCCCGCACAGTAGCAGCAGCCAGCACGCCCGAAGATGATGATGGAGAGGGCCGGAGGAAGGCCCCGCACAGCAGCAGCCAGCACACCCGGAGATGATGATGGAAGGGGCCCAGGGCAGAAGGAAGGCAGCTCCGCACAGCAGCAGCCAGCACACCCGACGACGATGATGTAAGGGGCCGCGTTCGGCTCCAAGGAGCAGCCGCCAGCAGTTAACCCGAGAGCTAACGTTAGCATCAAAGCGCCGCCAACGCTGGGTTGCGATGGAGGGCCGCCGCAGGCCACAGCAGCAGACGCCGTCTACCGCCCCGGCAACAAGAACAGACACCACCGGAGATCCAGAGGTGCAGCAGCTGCCGATAATCGATGATATAGGCTCGAGATGAACACTTCCGAGAGCCAGTGTTAGCACCACAGCTCCGCCAACGACAAGAGCAAGGCAGCCCCGCTACAACAGGCTATCGTTAGCAACGAAGCACCACCAACGCTCAATGGAGACGAGGGACCCTGTGTGTGTGTGTGTGTGTGTGTGTGTGTGTGTGTGTGTGTGTGTGTGTGTGTGTGTGTGTGTGTGTGTGTGTGTGTGTGTAGGTGTGTGCGTGCGTGCGTGCGTGTGTGTGAGAGTTCTCCCGTTCTGGAGTCCCAAAAACTGTTTGTCTTCATACTCCAAACTAGGGATGTTCATTTTGAAAATTTTCCAAAATCGATAATCGGTGAAAATTAACGATCAATTATCGATTATCGATCATATTAAAGGAACACTCTGCCCATTTTCAACCAGCTTTGTATCATTAGAACATCAGTAGTATATCAGAAAACTGTAAACTGTTTTGAAGTCTGTCATTTAATTTGACAGTTTTTGAGTGTTAAAGTGTGGACCAGTGACGTCACTGGTCCACACTAACTAAAATTAATAACTCATTCACTCAAATCAACTCTCAATAACTGTCAAACTAGATGAATGATGAATAGTTTGACAGTTATTGACAGTTATTGAGAGTTGATTTGAGTTCACCCAGAGTCGATTCCAATCCTTAACGATCAATTATCGATTTTCGACAATTGATGAACATCCCTACTCCAAACGGACAGTAGGCGTTTTCGGACCAGAAGAGTTAGTTAAAGACAGTCATCCATGATCTTACAGATGCTCTTCTCCCTTCTCTCTCCTGACAGGAACAGCAGCACCAAAGACTTGATCCAGTTCGCTGCGCACGCTATCGCCTTCAACCGGCAGCTGTCCCAGCACGACAAGAAGCAGGAGGAGGTGGAAGCCCTGGTCTGCTCCATGAGGCTCCAGCACGACAAGAAGCAGGAGGAGGTGGAAGCCCTGGTCTGCTCCATGAGGCTCCAGCACGATGAGAAGCAGGAGGAGGTGGGTGCCCTGGTCTGCTCCATGAGGCTCCAGCACGACGAGCAGCAGGAGGAGGTGGAAGCCCTGGTCTGCTCCATGAGGCTCCAGCATGACGAGAAGCAGGAGGAGGTGGGAGCCCTGGTCTCCATGAGGCTCTCTCACCCCCTGACTGACTCAACCCCCCACTTAAGGCTTGGGTGAACGTCCTCCCGTCTTTGTCGTCCCACTGACAAGTCGCTCTATTGTTCATTCTTAAAGGAGAATTCCTGTTTTTTACACCCCAGACCTTATTTCCAGCTTAAAATATGTTTTACTCACCCAAAATAACTTTGGTTTCATTCTGATCCCCCTAGAAGATATTCAGATCCAAGTAGAGTCCTGGAACTGGCCAAAACAGGCGTAAATGGGGCATATGTCGTTCACACTGTAAATAACGTATTTTCTGTCACGTCGCGGTTCATTATGGTTGTTATATAATTATGAGAACATGAATTAGCTATGTAACGAACCTCAGATGTGCTTACATAGCTAATTCATGTTCTCATAATTATATAACAACCATAATGAACCGCGACGTAACAGAAAATACGTTATTTACAGTGTGAACGACATATCCCCCATTTCTTTTTTTTTGCCAGTTCCAGGACTCTACTTGGAGTCATAAAACATCACATTTTAAGTTTAAGTAAGACATGCAAATTGAATTGCACACGTTCTCTAACCGATTTTAGCCTCTGTTTTGACAGGATTATCCACACAGTATCAGAAATGACTAACTGTGTACCGTAGTTTCTCATGCTGTGATGCCAGTGTTGCAGCTGTCTCTCATGGCCAGTAATCTTCTCACCTGGACCCGTTTCACACTTATGTCCCCTATCGCGGCATACGGGTCTTATCACAAGGTTAGAAGTGGTCAAATGTCCGCGATGACGGGGGCGCGCTTATACCGGAAAACAACTTTCACACATGAAGGCATTACACCGCTTTCTGGTAATTTCCCGGTATAAAGCGCATGTGTGAAAACGGCTCTGGAGACAAAGAGCTGGAGCACTAAGGAGACACCTTATCCTTTGCTGCTGCTTGAATGAGATTTGTCCAGGAGTCATTGGCGTTCCCAGAGTTTAACACATGGACTTCATAGTTTGGGAGTAGCTCCCTGTTTAGTTTTAAGAATTTTATATATAGATTGCATATATTTATCATTCTCCTAAGTACTAATACAACTCATGCTGAATCCAATACAGCATAAACCCCTCTTTATGCCAACAGTTTATACTCAGTAGCCTATCGATGCATATCATAAACACAGGGCATTACAGTTATGCAGCTGTTGCAGCCTTAAGATGCAATATCTTCCTTATTTTATAGATTGTATTTGTGTTGTACCAACTGTGAATTGATTTCTGTTTAAATATTTAATTGCTAGTTCCTGAATTTTGTAAGAGCATTGCTTCTCAGCCACCTGATGAGGCAAGGCTAGTCTTAATTTTTTATTTTTTAGGCAGTCTAGCCTGTATGTGATTTGATTTGTGTGGATGTAAAAGGTAGACAATGGACTCCACTTAAGGGATTGGGATTACCTTGCTGTTCCAAGTCCATCCTCATTGGTCTGGTTTACTGCTGATGTTTTGAAAGGGCATATGCAGAATTTATGGAAAAGTGCTGAGTGAGGAATGTGAATGGATTCAACATGAGGAGAAGTTCAACATTTGATCAAATTGTAGATCTTAGAAAATCTAGCTTTCACTTCAATGCAAGCTACCTGTAGCACCAATGTACTTTGAATTAGTACATTGAATTACTAGTTTACCCGAAAGCTAGATTATTTTAAGATGAAGCATCACTTTGGTTGAAAACTGTGAATTGAACACCTGCTATTTATAAACCAACTTTACCTCAGATTCCTCAATTGAACCACGGCGTTGCATGTTTTGTACAGATGCAAAATCATTTGAACCAGCCACAAAAGATGTGCTTGCTTTCTTAAAAATAAGTCTTATTGATCAGATATGAGTGTCTTGTCAGTCTGAATGATTTTGAAATGTGACAATTAGACTTGTATTTGGTATAAAATGTTGCTTTTATTATTATTATTATTGCCATATAGTTTACATTACATCTACTGGGATGGATTTTTTTTAACCAGTGTATGTAATGGATTGTGTTGTGTTGGTTCGGTTGCATCTATTTGTTAATTCCACCAGCTGGTTGATTTTCCCTCCTGATTGCCTGATTGGCTGTGTGAGTAGGTTCCAGGTGTGTTGTGTGAGTGCTTGATGCCATTGGGCCAGGTGCCAGCGGGTGATTGGTCGGTGTTGGGCCTTTAAAAGAGAGCAATAAGCAGACACAGGTGCGTTCAGGGGCCGTATCCCATCCTACTCTACTCTCAACCAGCCACATTTTTGTTGGAGCTGCAGGAGCAGGCTGCCGTTTAAGGTAAGATGCTGTTCTTTGGTTTTCTCTTTTCTTTAGGTAAGCTTTCAATTCCTAGTGAGTATTTTTGGCACAGGCCTACTCTGAAGCCAACCCTCCAACTCAAGCAGCTCAGCTTCATCTTATTTGTTATTTAGAACTCAGAATTCTTGTCCACAATCTGAATTTGGAGTTCTAAATAAGATGAAGCAGATGCTTGAGTTGGAGCATTAGCTTTACTAACTGGGAAGTTAAAGCCTACCTAAGGAGGAAAACTGGAAGAAGACAGCATCTTCACTTAAACAGAAATGGCCGTCTACTCCTAAAGCTCCAACATAATGGCTGGTTGGGGGGAGAAGAGGATGGGATATGGCTTCTAGCCCACCCCCCGGGGGGGGTGGGGTCCTCTGCACAGAGGGGCCTTGCTGTTGCAATGTGATGTAACTATTGCACGCACACACCTTTATTTCATTGCCCCATGCAAACACAGACACTTTTTCCACAAGAATAAAACACCTCACAAGGCTGAGACGTTGAACCCATTGAATACTTAGTGGTTATTTCTATTTGTTCTCCTGATTGGCTGTGTGAGTAGGTTCCAGGTGTGTTTAGTGCTTGATGAGATTCAGGTGGGGTGATTTGTCAGTGCAATCAAGAGGAGACGCCAGCTTTACATCCTGCATTACCACCTCAAAGTGGTTGCTGTGAAAAGGGGCCTAATTCTGAGATGGGGCTCGAACATGTTTCCATTGAAAGAGAATGAGCCAATAAGGTGGGAAAGGTAGAGGTTTTCGCCGCCATCATGGTTTTGCTGGGCCCAGTGTTACTTCCTGAACAAATCTCAACAAATACACTTTGTCCCTATCTGTGTACGCTTACCTGGTAACTGATTGTATTATTGAATGTAGTTCCGGTTTGACTGTATTTATATGCCATTGCCGCCTGACTCGGCACAACGCTGTATACTGTGCTATTGAAAAATTGAAAATAAAATTTTGTGAATTTGGGAGTGTAAATAGAAAATAGAAAAGGAAATAGACATGGGTCATTGAAAGTGCTTGTGCAAGTAGCCTATAGAAATTGCATGTCATTTTGTTTGTTTTTAATGAAAGTGATAATCTCTGATTTTCATGTAAATAGATGTATGTTATGTCAGTATCTATCACAACTGTGTCAACACAAAGGTGATTGAGCCTATGGCCCATTGACAGAAGCCTTTACATTTAGAGTATTGCAGCATTTATGAACTGGGTGTCTGTGTGTTCATGTCAATTGGCTAAAAGAAGCATGGAGGGGCAATTTGAACCAACCTACATTTCTGAAATTTGTATATGTGGCTGCAGCTATTGCAAAACAGCGCTTGTATTTTACATTATAACCATTTTCTGGAAATGAAAAGATTCAAATACAAGCAGAACATTGGAATTGGAAACAATATCCACTTATTTGAGGATATTCCAGAATAGCGGTCCGACACTATACTGTATGTACTGTAGTTTTGTATTTTTATGCCCAATATGCCCTACTGAAATGTCATAATTTGTAACTGACTCTCAAAATAGGATCAAGCTTGTGTCTAGTCCATCCAACCCTGCCACAACAACACAGAACGTCTTTGCACAGAAACATCAAACAAGAAGTCCCAAACTGAATGGGAGCAGCTCACCTGCCATCAGGCCGGGGCGTTTGACAGCTATAGACGGCCCCTCAGTCGGTGGGGTGGAGGCCAGATCCAAACAGCCTCAGCTCATAAGACACTTCTTAAAACAAAAGTCACACACACACACTGACACCCACCCGTGAGAACAGAGGGAAAACTACTAGGGAACAGGGGCTCCAGAGAATCAATCATATATCACCCTGTAACACTAACCAATAAATAAAAACTTGAAGCGAAAGTAAAACTCAAAACAGTTTATTGGCATCACACATCAAACTTTTTTTCTTTCATATAAAGAGGGAATGTATCAAGTATAGACTATGAAAGTGCAAATAGCATTTCAAGGATTAGTTGTTTTACAATAGAAAATCTCAATGCATTACAAAATATGTTTGCCATTTAAAAATAAATCACCTTGACATTGGAAGTGAAATACAAAGGAAAATCCAAATCCCATTTAGATTTGTACCCATTTCATGCACAGCATACTGTTACAGAAAAAGGACAAAATGTGTTAACTCCTCTGCTTAACCCATGTCCAACAAAGTTAGCTCCACTAACCATATGGCACTCACAGTTTCACAACTTCAAGACACATTTCAAAGCAATCAATACATTTAGATTTCAGTGGCTCTCTCAGTCGGCTAGAATATAAAGGTAACTGAGTAAGGGTCTGGAAAAGAAAATCTATAAGTGTGACGTAATTTCTAAAATACCAACCTTACTTATTATACTCCACACACTTTGTAGACAATCAATACATTTGAACTCAAATGGGTTATCCATTGTCAAGGACAGTTTTTTTTTTCTTTTTTCAAATAAATACCAACTTTATGTTGTGAGTGTCTTCCATTTAGTGTCTTCAGCTATGATACATGGAACACATACAATAAGTCAACTCAGTCAATACAATGTTTTTAGTTTCCAAACCACAGACAAACCAACTGTATCAAAAAGAGCAAAGCCAAGCTCTACTGCACAAAATGAGAGATAAATAAAACGCGTGTATAAAACGTGTGTGTAGGGGTTATCCATGAACACATTACAACCCCACACAAAATCTAACAATGTCATAATGTGACCATAAAAGGGAGGCTACAAATATTTAGATGAAGAAAAAAAATTAACTTGATGCGAGAAAAATAATTTTAAACAGGTGTTTTAGTTTGTATACACCGTTATTAATTACTGTGTAATAATCAAAAGAAAGAAAAATAAATAGCTGTGATTGACATAAAGGCACTATAATAGATTGTGTAGAGAACCGTTTCAAAACACATGGACTCCCCATGTTTTTGAGACATTCATTTCCCCCCCGTGTTACATTGCAGCCCCGGAGCTTTACAAAGGCTTAGCCTAAATGACAGTTTCAAAGAAGCCAGTGACACATGACAGTGACTTGGGCTTGATTAATTCACAGGACTGAATGTGATCGCCTGATTATCTTGTCTACTGGCCTTTCTCCTGCATTATATCAACAGCAGCTCACTGCCTATTTAGTCTGTCTTACCACTTGGATATGCTCCACATTCAGCCACAGTACAACATTCATTTAAGACAGGCTACAATGGAATTCAGAGGATGCTGTTACAAATGGTGTTAATTGAATGATATTCTGCAGCTGCATTGGGACGGCAGCATTTGTTGTTTTAAGACACTTCTCCATGAAAGCGTCTCAGTATTGAGGCCTCGAGATGAATAACCAGCGAAAAACATTTGGACTTGACAACGGTTATTGTCAACTCCATTTTCAAATGTTTTTCACTAGCTAGCATACTTTCATTTGAAAAATGAATTTGACATTCGAGTGTGAATGTTGCACGCAGTCCCCCCATGGTCTTTGCAAAAATAACTAAAGATTTACACAACACAGCTTTTAGATTAGTGTGATTTGGAAAATATCACTCAGCTGAAATCTCAAAGAACATAATGGCTGTCTTACGGAGTCCTTCACATTGAATTTGGGCTGGATCAATGAGATTGTAGCAAGAAGAATCCACTTGGTGATAGCAAATTGTGCTTTTGCTAGTCAGTGTTTTGGCACCTATATAAAGTAGGCAGATACGGAGAGGAGTGAGACAAGTATTTCTCAGACTGACTACAAACTAGGGATGGGCATCGAATTTCGAATTTTCGAATAATCGTTGTTATTATCAAGGTCGACTTTTATTATTGAAATTCGAAATTCGATTTTTTTTTTTTTTTGAGTGAAATGTTGCATTGTCTCCCCTGATTCTAAGTATAGTCAAATCGCTTGGTTTGAGCAAGTAAAACAATTTTTATAAGCATTTTAAGCAAGGTTTATGGAAAAATTTATGGCAGATGAAATCCCATGAAGAGGGAGAGGGGGTGACTTTGGCACCCCTTTGGCACTCAGACCTGAGCCTACTAAATATTTAATGAACCACTCATGATTGTCAAAACTGTTTTTTATTTTCGAAAATGTCAATGTCATGTAACATGTTCTTTACTTCAGTGGTGCAATGCTTGTTTGAGCTAAAAATCCACAGCAGAAGCTTTTTATATTAATTAATAAAGCCGTAGACTTAGAATCAGGGGAGACAATGCAACATTTCACTCACAAAATTTTTTTTTTTTTTTTTTTTTTTTAACATTTTTTTTATTTATTTTCGAAATTCGAATTAAATTCGAATTTGGCCAGCGAATTTCGAATAGTGTTTTTGCTAGAAATGCCCATCCCTACTACAAACCTTACATTGGAACAAAATATCACTCTGCTCACTATGTACAGTTGAAAAACCTCCAATCCAAAACGCATACAGTAGGCTTTTACTCCAGTTGAAAAAAAAAGAAGTATATGGTATATGCCTGCATATGTTCTAGGCTAAATCCTCTATATTTATAATGTTTTTATCTCTTCTATAACAGATTTCAGAAAAAAGGAACTTGCACACAATCCATTTTAGGAAATATATTAGTGCTTTTCTATCCAGGAATGAAATCAATCGCCTAGCCATCTGTCGCAAGGAGGAGGGGGGGGGGGGGTTGGGATTGCAACAATATAGGCTAAAGCCCCACACGCACAGGGAGCACCAGATCCCAGCATTTGGAAGCCCACCCATTGTTTTAAACGACCAAACACGCACCAAGAGCGTTCTGACGCGCGTCAAACTGCCTTGACGCCCGTACTCCCAACCTGTTTCCATTTTCGAGCGTCAAATGAGGTTCCAGCAGCGACCAAAGCCTCTGAGCTTCCCCCCTCCCTCTCTGCCACTTCCATCCCCGTCTCTGTCTCGTAGTGCTCCTCAAAATCTCACGGCAGTTTAAATACAGGCATTGCTACACTAGCAAGACTACAACGTGAGAATAATGTTCGAAACACATCGGCTAGCAAAACATAGCCTATCCCTGGATGTCATGATGAGATTAGAATAAGTTTGGACAGAATTGCATAATTTCCCCCCGCAGCGCTGCCTTTTTTCTCTCCCCTTCTGCACGGCAGAGCGACAGACAGGTAGGATGATCCAACAGCCTCTATCTCAAGCTTGCCCAGAATGACGTGCTGAACAAAAGGCTATATTTCCCGCTGCAAAGTCGATCTCTGAGAAGAATACTAGAGGAATAAATGCATTCGAAACATATTGATCCAGAGGAGAGAATTGTAGCCTATCTTTCCTCTGCAGTAGCCAGGCAGCAGCACTGTGCTCCAAACCACGCCGGAGCTTCTCCCCATGTTTCGAAAGTGATTAAGCGGTTTATTGAGTCATGTCTAGCAGGGTAACTGCGGTGGATAGTCAGACCTGATTCTACGGTTATAATCCGCAGTTCATGTTTAGAAGGGGCTCAAAACTACGGTATAACAGAGACGGGGATGGAAGTGGCAGAGAGGGAGGGGGGGGGGGGGCTCAGAGGCTTTGGTCGCTGCTGGAACCTCATTTGACGCTCGAAAATCGAAACAGGTTGGGAGTACGAGCGTTAAGGCAGTTTGACACGCGTCAGAACGCTCTTGGTGCGTGTTCGGCCATTTAAAACAATGGGTGGGATCTGACGCTCCCTGTGCGTCTGCGGCTTAACTGTGCTAAAGCAGAGTGTCTTCTTCTTCTATCTTTTCCAACCAGCTACCAGCCTGTGACATGTTCTTCATTCCTGTATACATTTGTCCGGGTCCTACTGGAGGAATAGGTAGAGACTATCCATATTCCTCACTTCTACTTTGCCATCCAGATTGGTTTTTGGCCTTCCAAAACAAAACAAAAGCTCCTTCCTGTCTCAACCAATCAGATCACACCAAGTGCACTTGGTCCTCCCACTCGGAGGAGCTGCTGCTGGGCAGCTGGTCGGACACCGAGTTGCACCGCACCACCGGAGTGTCGACTCGGACCTAGGCGCTTCCCCGCTCGGCGCGGTCGCCGCCCGTGTCGAGGGCGGCCATGTAGGGCAGCGTCATGGCGTCCAGCCCTACCAGGTCTAACTGGATGGGCCTCTGGGTAACGGCCGACTCCTTCTCCTTCAGGAGGCCGGGTCTCTGATGGCAGAAAGCCACCTCCTCCTCCAGCCCTTCCTGAGGCTTTGTGTTGTCGGGGAGGACGAAGACCCCGATGGATGTGGAGGGCACCAGCGTGATGCCTTGAGGGTTCATGTCGTGGAACCAGGCCATGATGTTGCCCAGCAGGTTAGCGTTGGCCGCCGCCGCCGAGGACGGGTCGCGGCTGTCGCACGCGGTCCAGTCTGTGGTGTCGCTGGAGGACGAGAAGAGGCCCGTGGACGAGTTGCTGCCGCCCGGGGCCACCGGGATGGGCACGGAGCCGCCGTAGCTCCGCCGGTGACTCTCCGAGTGCCGAGACGCCACGGAGACACTGGCCGAGTACTGGCTGTTGATGTTGCCCAGCCTGGCCAGGTTATCTCCCAGCTCCAGCAGCTCTGAGCTGCTCAGCGAAGCTCTGGGGAGGACCTCCACACCCGGAGCGCTCCGCTCCAGCCGGGAGGGCAGCGAGGTGCCGATGGCGCTGAGCGACGCTTCGTTGGCGAGGAACTGGTGGCTGGTCCCACACGCCATCGCAGAGTCCTGGAGTGACAGCTGGATGGCCAGGAGAATGTTAGGGTCATCGTCGTCTAAAGAACCAAGAGCCTGGAACAGGACAGAAAAAACCTGTTTAGCATTTATGCAACCAGGTGAAAAACAATCAAAACATCTGGAAGACTGACCGCAAAGGCGAGACCCTTTTACTTGATTATCATAGTTGTCGTCGTCGTGCTTAATTGCACCAGTTTGACAACTATAGTGTCACTACTTTTTCAACCATTTTTTGTAAGGGAGGATGCCCATGGAAATGGCACTGAAAGAAACTAGGAAAGTACCTGTGCCCACACACCTAACACCCACATTCAGAGGAATCCTGTTAAGTGAGAAATGAAATGCAGACGTTGCATAAAATAGGCACAGCTATGGCAACGTTTCACAGATGTTGCTCTTAAAAGCGGATTATCTGTAGTTTGCTGTAGCCCCATTCCCACTGTGTTTGGAACAATCAATTCAACTGTTTTTCTGTTGGCATGGTGCCCAAATAGCAGTACAAGGACATTGTTTTATAGATCTGTTAAAGAGAGAGAGAGTTATGAAAATCTTTCCCACCACAGCTTCCCGAGCCACTTAGTGCTGCAAGGACTTTTACAAGTGAATTCTAATTGATTTCTGAGGTGCTTTTTGTTTGACCTTATCTGAAAAGTTTTCAGATGATGTAAAGAAACGCATGCTGGAGTGGAAACTTTGGAGGCAACTCACCATCAGAGGACCTTGTCTGTGGCCATTCTGGCTGGTATGCAAGCTCAAGGACCTGGGACTTAACACAGCAATGTGCGACTGGATCCTGGATTTCCTGACAGACCACCGCCAGGTGGTGAGGGTGGGCAACCTCACCTCCTCCCCACTGACCATCAGCATAGGAGCGCCCCAGGGGTGCGTCTCCAGCCCCTTCTGGTACGACCTCTACACCCACGACTGCGTGGCGACTCAAACCTCTAACACCATCGTGAAGTTTGCAGACGACACAGCAGTCGTGGGGCTGATCTCGGGGAGCGACGAGACGGCCTACAGAGAGGTGGGGGCCCTGGAACAATGGTGCCAGGACAACCACCTCTCTCTGAACGTCTCCAAGACCAAGGAGATCATTGCTACAGGAGGGGGGGGGCGCACAC
The DNA here is from genome assembly GCF_964638095.1 of Poromitra crassiceps. Taxonomy (NCBI): domain Eukaryota; kingdom Metazoa; phylum Chordata; class Actinopteri; order Beryciformes; family Melamphaidae; genus Poromitra; species Poromitra crassiceps. Next base: position 57,778,630 of record NC_139630.1, on the reverse strand, counting down.
CCCCCAATCACCATCAACGGCACAGTGGTGGAAAGGGTGGACAGCTTCAAGTACCTGGGAGTCAATATCCACCAGGACCTGACTTGGGCCGGCCACACCGCCACTGTCGTCAAAAAGGCCCAACAGCGAATACACGGACTCAAGCGCCTGAAGAAATTTGGGCTAAGGAAAGAAATCCTCAGGGACTTCTACAGAGGCACCATTGAAAGCCTGCTGACTGGCGGCTTCACCACCTGGTACGGGAACTGTACCACCATGGACCGCAGGGCGCTACGGAGAGTGAGACGCGCGGCACAGCACGTAACAGAATGTGAGTTGCCAGATCTGCATGAACTGTATAAACAGCGGTGCCTCAGGAGGTCCCTGAAGATCATCAAAGACACAAACCATCCCCACAACAGCCTGTTCTCCCTGCTACCCTCAGGGAGAAGATACAGGGTTCCGAAAGCACGCACAAATCGCTTGAGGAACAGTTTCTTCCCGCAGGCTACGAGACTCCTTAACATACACAAATAGTGTAGTAGCCGCACTGTACCGTACTGTAGCTGCTACCATTACGTATGTCTAACGTTTAATTGTATGTTTAATAAGGAATATGCTATTTGCACCTGTATGTCAAATACGCCGAATTTAAAATGCCGAGTTTAATTGTATGTTTAATAAGGAATATGTTATTTGCACCTGTATGACAAATACGCAGGATTTAAAATGTTTAAGCACGTCTAAAGTATGCACACGACATGTGCACCTATGTGCAGTGAATATGCCACTGTCTCTGACTTGTCTTATCACTATACTGCCTTATTGCTTGTCCGGGTCGTTACTGTTACCAATGGCTTTTAATGGGAGTTTGAGTATTTCCTGACATGTTTTGCTTCCCAGGTGCGCTGGATTTGCGTTGATCACTTGAGCCGCCGTCTCCGTGTAACAGCATGTGTTGTTTGCTCGCCGCGTGCAAGTGGTGCACCATGATAATGAGATCAAACACACCCTGCTGTAAATTCAGCGCAGGCTGTGGAAAGAGGGGTTCGAGTTATGGGGGGGCCTATGGCGTCTTGGACCCCATAGCTAGAGTCTGGGACCCCATAGGGGTCTAACCCCCATAGGGGTTAGAAATCACGCGTCAATAACACCTGTGGGACCCCCACAATATAGCTATTTTTGTTTTCTCCTCTCAAATAATTTATTTTTCAATGTAAGAATTACATTATTTATGTTAACTAGATAAATAGGCTAAATAAGAAACATGTTTTCAGTTTTCCAAAACTACCGTGTGAATTGTTGTTTGTGTGAAATAGGCTGCATTTCACCTCCAAGCCACCATGCGTCGCCCATGAGGGGGTCCACGCGTTAGTACGACACCCCATAGGTCAGACTACACATAACTCCGACCACCCGCTAATCCTACCATTGATGTCTACGGCGAGTTTGATCATTGTAGTCTCATAATGTCGACCCTCCATTAATCCGACCATTTTAACGCCATTATTCCGACTGTCGGATTTCATACCCAGTAGTTCGACCTCGCGTAAATCCGCCTATATACAGCACTTCCAACAGAAGCGCCCATGAGCGTGTGTTCTAGGCCTACTACTACAACCCAGCTGGTGGAGAAGCCAAGGTGTGTGCAACATCACGTGATGTCAACAGCCTGCCCTGCCCTGGCTGAGCTAACAATTCATCTTAGCAGCGCCGCCAACGGGGTTTACAAGCCTTGATAACTTCGGTTTTGTAAAGTGACAAAAAACTGCTAACGGACAACAACCTGTTGTTAGCGCGGTAGCTAGCGCCACTGAGTGCTACTGAAGTTGCTAGTACTAGTTAGCTCTGCTGCCAGGTCTGATGATGATGATGATGATGATGTGACAGCCAACGTGGATAACGTTACCGCGGCCGCCGGGCCTGAACCTGGACAGTCCATCAGATTCTGAAGAGGGACGTGAATCGCGCGATAACGAGAGGTAATGACGAGAGCAGAAGAGAGGAGACATGACTGGAGAGCAGAAGAGAGACACGAGACCCAGGGGTCCTTGAGGGGGTTTCAATTGTTTTTTTTAGCAAATTCACCGTTAGGCTGGGTTCACACCGACGACCCAAGCCTTGCCTATGCCTTGCCTTTACCCACGCTTTTTAATAGGCGTCCGTTTTAGTCAACGAGGCTGTGTACACCGGCCGCCTGAACGTGAACCCTGCGTGTACCCACGCCTTGCCTGTGCCTTGCCGATTTTATCGAATAGGCGTGAGTTCTATTTTGAAGCCGACAAGGCGCGTGCAGGCAGACTTCTTCTGTCAAGCCATGAAAGAAAAACGCACAATATCCGTCGGAAATTGCAAAGTCAACTGAATTTCAAAATAAAATGGAGTTACAACATGTTGAGCAGAGAGACAGAGATTGACGGGTGGCTATCACGTGGGGCTTTCTCCCCGTCGGCAAACAAATCTTCATGAGAGAGAATAGCGACCGAAGAAGCAAGATGGACAATGTTGTTGTGCCAGCACATATTCTTGCAAGATCACCTCTCTAAAATGTCCGACTATAGTCAGACCTGGTTATACATATCCAGCATCAATAGAACATTAAATATATCCGATTTATTTTACCTAGAGTAGAGGCTACCCATGACAATTCTGGACAACACGTTAAAAAATACAGTCGGGAGAGAGGAGAGGCGCTTGTGACTCGGCTCCAGGTTCGGCGTGCAAAAGGCGTGCGGTGTGATTGCAAAAGCGTGTAACAGGTTCACGGCCAGCTCGGCGTAGGCGTGGGTTGAGGCAAGGCAAGGCGTAGGTTGTCTGTGTGAACGAAGCGTTATGGTTGACAGACATGACCTCTGTTATACGGATGGAGACTTTGGTTCCTGAGGACCAATTCACTTCAAAAGTTTTCAACCATATAGGACCCGTTTCTAGATAATATATATGTAATGATAATATAATAATATATAAGATAATACATGTAATAAGACATTTCTGACAGCACTTGGACGCAGCATGACTTCCCACAAGGGCAAAGGGGGTCCTGGTTTAATTGGAGAGTTTTGTGCTCCTGCCCGGGGCGCGGCCGCAGACTCTGCTGCTGCCTTCAGCCAGAGATATCCATAAGCAAGCTAGAAATTATCATGCAATATTTTTAGTCCTATTAATATTTGTTGTTACAATGTAATTTCCCACAGGAATCAAATCCAACATCAAGTCTCATCTTCAGCCATTCGATCTGCTAATTTTGAGCTTGGATGCTTCCTCTGAAGGTAGCACAGCAGTGGAGCAGCTTTCCATAGGTTTCAAAAGGTGAAACATTCCTGATGTGCTGTAGTGGAGCCTGGCTGGGGAAACCTGGAGGCTCATGACACGGTGTAGTAGGGAGAAATATGCAGGAGACAGCAGCTGCAGGTCTGGACATGACTGACGAGGAGCGGAGCGGAGAGGTTTCACTGTCTGCAACACACACCGCCTCCTCAGACGACCGTTTTTCCTTCAGACCAGTAAGTAGTCATGAAGTCTATGAGGCTCTCTCCAAATTGAATGCCAGGAAATCCAAGGGTGAGGACGACATTCCACCGTTCCTTTTACGCCTTGGCGCTGACCTGGTCGCCCCCTCAATTGCCCATATATTTAATTTAACATTTGTCACGGGCGAGATCCCGGCCATATGGAAAACTGCTCAAGTTACACCCCTCTTTAAAGGTGGTGACTTGAGCGATCTAAATAATTACCGTCCCATTTCTAAATTGTGCTGCCTAGCCAAGGTGCTTGAAACCTTGGCAAACGTACAGCTCCGTGCATTTCTAGATACTTACAACATTCTTCAGCCTCATCAATCTGGTTTTAGACCCGGCCATAGCACGGTCACTGCCACATCCCTCGTTTTGAATAACATTCTGAATGGCCTGGATAGCCGCCAGCACTGTGCGGCTCTCTTTGTAGACCTCTCCAAGGCCTTCGATACAGTAGATCACAACATCCTGATTGATCAGTTGTCTGCCATCGGATTAGATGACCCCTCAGTCAGATGGTTTACTAACTATCTGACTGGAAGGAAACAGTCTGTAATGGCGGAAAATATCAAATCCATTTCATTGGACGTCGGGAAGGGCGTGCCCCAAGGTTCCATTTCCGGGCCTATCCTGTTCACTCTTTATATAAATAATATTTTTTTCCCCTTCTGATCTCTGCAACGTCCATTATTATGCGGACGACACAATCTTATATTGTTTCGGACCCACCCCGGCACAGGCCGTCTTATCTTTGCAGGCCGCTTTCGATTCGTTGTAGCGGTCCCTGTTCGATCTTAAATTAGTTTTGAACTCCACTAAGACAAAGTGGATGTTGTTCTCAAGATCTTTAAACAGAAATGATAATTTGTGTATCCGTACGCTTCAAGGCGACCAAATTCAATCAGTTCATTCTTATAAGTATCTTGGTATTTGGTTGGACACTAGGGATGTCAATTTTCGGTTAATTTCACTTTCGATTAACCGACGCTAATAATCGATTAACCTATCGGTTAATTCATAATTTTTTAATATTAAAAAAAAAAAAAAAAATTTTTTTTTGTCTATTTACTCAATGAGCTCATGCCCAAACAAGGCGTGTCTATTTAGATGCTGAAATGTTAATGCTTTTTGTGTTAGAATTTCTAACACAAAAAGCATTAACAAGCATTAACAAAAAGCATCAACATTTCAACACAAATTCTTTTTGTGTTAGAATTTCTAACACAAAAAGCATTAACATTTCAGCATCTAAATAGACACGCCTTGTTTGGGCATGAGCTCATTGAGTAAATAGACCAAAAAAAAAAAAAAAAAAAAAAAAAAAAAAAAAAAATAATATTAACTGATAGACCGACAGCAATAACCGAACAACGACGTTAGCGACGGTTAATCGATTAACGGTTAACCGTTGACATCCCTATTGGACACCAAACTTTCTTTTCATGTACATGTAGAACATCTCACAAAGAATTTGAGGAGAAAAATCGGCTTTTTGTATAGAAACAAGTCTTGTTTTTCACTATTGGCCAGAAAAACTGTTGTACAATCTTTGATAATGTCAGTTTTTGATTATGGTGATGTGATTTACATGTATGCCTCTCCATCCGTCTTAAAGCCTCTTGATGCTGTATATCATAGCGCTCTGCGTTTTGTTACAGGTGATGCTTTCAGTACACATCATTGTATTCTGTACGAAAATGTGGGTTGGTCCTCCCTGTCGAAGCGTAGAGATCAGCAGTCTGATATTTATTTATAAAGCATTACCGTAAATTCCGGACTATAAGGCGCACCGGTGTATAAGCCGCACCTTCTAAGTTGACTATTTTTTTCTTATATAAGCCGCACCGGACTATAAGCCGCGGGTGTTTTAATGGTATTTTTTGTTTTTTTTTACAGTGCACACAGTGTCCGCGGTGTGGTGAAAAGAGGGCAAGAGAGGAAATTAAAACAGAAGTGGATTTATAGTTAGAAAGAGTGCTAAAGAAGAGAGAATTCCGTTTTTTATTTTTTTATTTTAGTTACTCACAGTACTATTGACCAGTCCAACTCAAAAGATATTCGGCAGTTTCACTTTGAGCTCTTGTTCCGCCGCTGTCCATCAATGGTTATGACGAGTCTCGCTGGGTACAGTACGCCAAAGCGATATCCATTGACTTTAACCTTTTCGATTATGCTGTTGTATGTTGCGCGTTTCTGTTGCACCAACGCGGAGAGGTCCTGCCGGACGAAAAAGCGCGTACCCTCCCAGGTGAGGGGCTTCTTCCCCGCAGCCTGGAGGATGAGTTGACGGTCGGGCCAGCGGAGTAGGCAGATGAAGATGGCCCTCGGTGGCAGGCCGGGGTCTGGACGTGGCCGAGGCGCCCGGTGTGCCCTGTCCACCTCTGGTGGTTTCTCGCCTTCCTTCAGGTCCAGGATGTAACACAGGATTTTGCCACGAAAGCGTCCATGTCACCAATCTCAGCTCCCTCTTTTACATTGATCAGGCGAATGTTATTTCTTTTACTCCTGCTGATTAAGTCATCAACCTGCGTGTGCAGGGTTTCGATTTGTCTTTGCATTTTATCCACTTTCGGACTCACTGTGTTGTTTTTGTCCTCCAGTGCGCTGATGCGCTTTTCCGCATTAGAAACTCTGTTCGCTTATTTTCTTTAGTGAGTGAGTGGATGGACTTCTGCACGTTTTCAAACTTGTTTTCAAGCTGCTCAAACCTCTGAGCGATGTCGGACTTAATCGATAGTGTTTCACGGAGTAAAAGTTTAGCCCAAGCCGTGTATCTCCAGCCTCCAGCAGGTGAGTCATTTCCTCATTCATGGCGGTGATTGCTTCGTCTTTTTCTTTCTGCTTACCTGTGTTGTGTTATGTTATGTTATGTTATGTTGTTAAAAGAGGGCAAGAGAGGAAATTAAAACAGAAGTGGATTTATAGTTAGAAAGAGTGCTAAAAAAGAGAGATTTTTTTTTTTTTTTTTGAAAAAATCCATAGATAAGCCACACCGTTATATAAGCCGCAGGGGCCAAAAAAGGCCAAAAAACGGGAAAAAAGCCGCGGCTTATAGTCCGGAATTTACGGTAATTAGGAAACTTCCACCTTACCTATCCTCACTCCTTTCTTGTAACAGTGGAGGTTATCAAACACGATCGCGGTCCTATATCAGACTGTCCCACGGGTGCGAACCGAACAAGGAAAGACCGCTTTTTCTTGGTTCGCCCCCAACAAATGGAATGTGCTCCAGGAAAACTTAAAAATGGATCACTTGATCCCGCTTGCTTCTTTTAAAGCACTTTTAGAAAGCATTCCTCGTAGGGTGTGTTCATGTTTTCTTTGAAATTATTTAATTATGCTCTTGATGCTTGTTTTGTCTGTTATGTTAACCTGTAATTTTGTAATTGCTGTATATGTTCTTTGTACACCAGGGCTCTCTTGTAAATGAGAGCTTGCTCTCAAGGGACTCTCCCTGTATAAATAAAGGTAAAAAAAAAAAAAAAAAAACATAGGCTACATGTTTTGTATAGTGGGGAAAAACATACATTTGAGTGAAGATATCTGAACAGCGCAATTTGTTTGCTGTCTGCTGTTAATCTTTAATTAAAAGTGCATGATTATATATATATTACCTTAACAAAACTTTATTGTGAATTTCTAATTGGGCCATGTTCACCCCAAACCACTGACAAATTTATTTATAATGACATGACATATCTATGAGCTCCTGTCGGATGGGCGGTGGGTGTTGGTCTCGCACGTGGGCTGGGCCGGGGTGTGGTTGCCTGGCTCGGGGGCGCGCCCGGGAGGTGGGGGTTTTGAGGGGGGCGAATGGAGAACTTAACTGAAGAGAGAATAAATAAATACACCAACCTCAGACGGTCAGACCGGCTTCCTCCTACAGGCTTGGGAGTGATCCCGGGTGGGGTTTTTTTATCGGTGGACCGACCACCCCCGACAGGTCTGGGGGAGGGTCCACTGCAGCTTCCCCCACTTGAGAAGAGTGAAAATTGTCACTCTTGAAAACTAAAATGATTTGTGGTTGACAAGAAAGCAGAGGGGAGAGAGCGAGACAGAGGGAGAGGTTCTGTGAAAGTAGTTCAGAAATACTTTTTATTGCTACCTGGAATTGCATTTAAGACAAATTTAACATCCAGTAAAAAAAAACAAGGCAAAACAAACCTATTTCTGATTGAACATGTTGAAAACATAAGACCTCTAAAAAAAGTATTTAGGAAATTTAACAAAACTAAACGAGTTAAAAAGCCCTGGAAAGAAATTATATTGCCGCAGAAACGCATAAATCAAACACCACAAATTAGAAATTATTAATTAAAACATCTATAAACAACATAAAACGATATGACTATTGTCTAGGGATGGGCAGGAGTACTCAGGTACTCGTTCATAACTGTCCAAAGTGTCAAAAAAGGGACACTATTGTTATTAATTGCGTTAATGAACGAGTACTCGAGTACTCATTCATTAGTTAATGAGAGTACTTGAACATTGAAATAACTTAAATGCCCATCCCTAGTATCATGTTCATGTCCTGGTCCGGTTCTCCAGCAGCAGCACAGTCAGGCGGGACTTCAAACCGGGCAGCTTGCTGCTGTAGGGCTGCAGGGCAGTGGTCAGCATGCGGCGCAGGCCCTGGAGCAAGTCGGGTGGGGGGCCGCAGGCCGGCACGTTGAGCAGTGTCTCCAGCAGCTGCAGCCACATGTCGGCGTGCGGGATTCTGTTCACCAGGGGTTAACAATACACAGACATAAGCTCCTTAGCTGTTCTGCATCATATCATTTTCTCAGGCTGGATTCTGTTCACCAGGGGTTAACAATACACAGACATAAGCTCCTTAGCTATTCTGCATCAGATCATTTTCTCAGGCTGGTGGCCCCAGGAGACAGCAAAACCTAACTGAATTCTGAGGACTTTGTTCAAATTGGTCCAGTTACTATTGACCAAGATCGCAGCCTCATTTGCACACATGCCCCTCCTGCACTACATCCACTAAACAAGCTTGTTTTTGCCACTGGCCTCCAATAGACATGTTGCTTGCCAGAGTGAAATATCTCTGGAGGAATTACCTTCTGAACGCATTGCCGCTCGTCCACCTGCCGTCCTCCTGCTTGACCTTCATGTAGTGCCCAAACAGCATGCAGTACACAGTCGCTGCAACTCCAAAGTAGTCCGTCTGAAATGTACATTCTACCTTAATATATCAGCTTTGAAATCATTTGGATCATTCCCACTCAGCACCCTGAACGCCTCGCCTGTTACTGCACCACCTGGATGTCCTGTAACTCCCATTTTCTACTGTAGCTCCTTCATATTAAAAGCTTTCCTCTGGCAAACGATTATGAAGAACATATAGGAAGTGAAATGTGTTTATCGCTAGCTAGCTTGAATAGTGGCACAATTAGCAACTTGTGTCAATAAATGTTGTGACAACAACATTTGGAGCTATTTCCCCCCCCCAGCGAATCAGTTGCTGCTAAACAGATTGCTACATATTGGAGCTATTAATATTCAATTTGTAACATTGAATTATTGTTGTTAATATAACAAATCTACATATAATGTAATAATGATAGCAGCTGAAGTTACAGTAAAGCCATGTGCACCTGGTAGTTCCAGCGTCGGTTGCTGAGCATCTCTGTGCACTGGAAGCCGGAGGTCTGACACTTTGCACTGAAAGCAGTGCCTTCTTGGAACAGGTCCATGTCGATGCTCTGGCCCCAGTCCACCAGTGCCAGGCCGTGCTGCAGGTCCTCCACATCACAACTCCTGTTCGCCAGGAACCTGAAACACCACCAGACAGTCATCTTAGGTCTGATGAGCAGAGACGTGTTTCTTTGCAACTTGTGCAGCCCAATAACTGCAGTGCTGTTCTCTGTGTGTGTCTGTTCTCTCTTTGTTCAACTCTTTGTCTGGTCCAGAGCGGAGATACCGGAAACAGTTATTCCGCCATGACAGTTGCCCGCATGGTGAAAAAAAGAAGAAAAGAAAAGCCACAATATTGTTATCAACAACTAGCCAGCATAAAGCTGGTGGGCTTTATGGAAAGAGCGTGACTCGAACTGGTTGACAGTTATATCAAACTGATCATTTAGTGGCGTTTTACTGCCATGTAACTAATGTAGCTCACAGCTAACAGCTAGCTAATGCCAGAGGCGAACGCCAGCTTTTTAATGTAACTCCATACTGTAATGTATTATCTGAATATCATACGTCAGTCGTTAGACAACCATAATGTCTGACGTCATCACCCATTTTTACCAACAGCTTATTTTTAGGGTTTAGGGTGGGGCGGCTTTAGCTCAGGAGGTAGAGCGGGTCGGCCAATGACGCAAGGGTTGGCGGTTCGATCCCCGCTCCCTCCCAGCTGCTGTCGTTGTGTCCTTGGGCAAGACACTTAACCCTCCTTGCTCCCGATGGTGTGTAGGCACCCTGCGTGGTAGTCTGCCGCCATTGGTGTATGAATGGGTGAATGTAGACAATCTACTGATTGTAAAGCGCTTTGGATAAAAGCGCTATATAAATGCAGGCCATTTACCATTTACCATTTTTTAGGACTTTGAGCCCAAGATAAGGTTATTCGTCAACAAAATACACTGACAGGGAAAAACCCAGTAACACATGAAATATCTTAGAAATTACTAAATACACTGGAGGGGGCTTTAGACTGCTGAAAGACACATTCATTTTCCAAACAATTTCAGACCTTTGAACAAGTTTGTCTTCTCAGTGACATGAATGAAATGATAAAATTGATGTTGTCTGGAGCGATTTCACTTCCTTACCCGTGACTAGTTCAGGATGCAGCAGATAGATCTTATAACTTCAGTTTCGTCTCCCTTAAATTGACTTAAGGGCAATGTGTTTTACAGTGCTTGGTGTCTTTCAGAACGGTACTAAATGATTTGTACCTCTCTCCCAGCAGGAAGTTGTCAGGCTTGATGTCGGCGTGGACGATGTGGATGTGGTGCAGCTGCTCCACCATGTGCAGGATGCAGATGGTGAAGTACATGACAAGAGGCTGGGGCATCATCTTCTCACTCAGTTTCTTGTACATGTTCACTGCGTTCTGGTGGGCGGAGTCACAGCGTGTAAGTCACATACAGTCTGGTGGGCGGAGTCACAGCGTGTAAGTCACATACAGTGTGCTGGTGGGCGGAGTCACAGCGTGTAAGTCACATACAGTCTGGTGGGCGGAGTCACAGCGTGTAAGTCACATACTGCGTTCTGGTGGGCGGAGTCACAGCGTGTAAGTCACATACAGCGTTCTGGTGGGCGGAGTCACAGCGTGTAAGTCACATACAGCGTTCTGGTGGGCGGAGTCACAGCGTGTAAGTCACATACTGCGTTCTGGTAGGCGGAGTCACAGCGTGTAAGTCACATACTGCGTTCTGGTGGGCGGAGTCACAGCGTGTAAGTCACATACTGCGTTCTGGTGGGCGGAGTCACAGCGTGTAAGTCACATACAGCGTGCTGGTGGGCGGAGTCACAGCGTGTAAGTCACATACAGTGTGCTGGTGGGCGGAGTCACAGCGTGTAAGTCACATACAGTCTGGTGGGTGGAGTCACAGCGTGTAAGTCACATACAGTGTGCTGGTGGGCGGAGTCACAGCGTGTAAGTCACATACAGTCTGGTGGGTGGAGTCACAGCGTGTAAGTCACATACAGCATGCTGGTGGGCGGAGTCACAGCGTGTAAGTCACATACAGTGTGCTGGTGGGCGGAGTCACAGCGTGTAAGTCACATACAGTCTGGTGGGCGGAGTCACAGCATGTAAGTCACATACATGGTGGGCGGAGTCACAGCGTGTAAGTCACATACAGCGTGCTAGTGGGCGGAGTCACAGCATGTAAGTCACATAGTCTGGTGGGCGGAGTCACAGCGTGCAAGTCACATACAGCGTGCTGGTGGGCGGAGTCACAGCGTGTAAGTCACATACAGTCTGGTGGGTGGAGTCACAGCATGTAAGTCACATACAGTGTGCTAGTGGGCGGAGTCACAGCGTGTAAGTCACATACAGTCTGGTGGGCGGAGTCACAGCATGTACTGTAAGTCACACAGTCTGGTGGGCGGAGTCACAGCGTGTAAGTCACATAGTCTGGTGGGCGGAGTCACAGCGTGTAAGTCACATACAGCGTGCTGGTGGGCGGAGTCACAGCGTGTAAGTCACATACAGTCTGGTGGGCGGAGTCACAGCGTGTAAGTCACATACAGCGTGCTAGTGGGCGGAGTCACAGCGTGTAAGTCACATACAGTCTGGTGGGCGGAGTCACAGCGTGTAAGTCACATACAGCGGCTCTGCACACTGGACCGGCTTTGTACGAGCTTCAAAAGGCAGGGTCAATCGTATTTTCTGAGTGCAGAGCTGTCAAATCTGTGCTTGTGGTCAATATGTCTAATAAACGTCAGATTTCTCATTCTGGGGATTTACATCATTGCTGAAGTCAGTGTTGCACAATTAATTGTGTGTATAATCTGCCCATTATAGTTGAAAATAGTCAAGATGTTAATGGCAAAGGTGCTGTAATATAATTTCATTACTCAAAAACATGGAGACTAATAATCTTGATTAACAATTGTGATCATACATCATGGACTTACCATTTTAGCCATAATTGTGTCGCTTTAACTGAAGGCATGTCAGGTGTATTATGCTTAGTAAAAAAGAAAAGGAAGTTTCAGCTGCTTCTTGCTTTCATTTGGGACACTATAGAACAGGGGTGGGCAATTATTTTTCATGGGGGGCCACATGAGAAACCCAGATTGTTCCCGGGGGCCGAACAAATATTGTCATGCCGTAACGGTTACCCATGGATGGGTAACTTTGATGATAGAGAGGGCCACAAAAAATGTCCTCGCTACCATTTTGCTGATTTTTGCAGCGCGAAAAATTTGGTGCATTTGAAGCCAGGTTTAGAGGAATAACAGTTGTGATGTCATTATTCAGTCTTAACCACCAATATTTGATCCTTTTCTCACTCACTCCTATGTCACCACCTGCTCTCAGGGCTTGAAATTAACTTTTTTGACCACCTGCCAATATGGCTGCTAGATTTTAAAGTTACCAGCCAATTAGAATTTCCACTAGCTGAAATGTTTTTCTTGAAATAAATCAGAATATGAGTGGGTTAATTTAAGCATAAGTATCAGTAAGTGGCCCGGGATGATCAAAGCATGTGTTGAGGGTCACACAAACAAAAATGCAGTCTTGAAGCTAAATAAATCCAAAACCAATGAGTTATTTGTTATTTAAATTTCTACTTCAATGTAGCCTTTTAGTCATAAAGATTATTGAAAGATATTCCATATTCCAGACTGAAATGCTATAACAGAAGTGGAGTATTGGCCAGAATATGACATGAACATTTGGACACTTATTCAGCGGGTATCTTGCATGTTGCGTTCAGGTGCACTGTGTAAAAGAAAAAGAAAAAAGATTTTTTTTTTTTTGTTGCAAGGGCCGTATTTTGCCCATGTGTGCTATAGCTGGTTGCTTAATATGGTACTTTGAGTTGATTGTGATACATTCAGGACGTCTCCAGTTAACAGTGTGAAGTGATCAGTACATGTGAACCTACCAGCAGAGTGCCACAGTTGTAAAGCTTGCCCACTAACACGCTGCCGTCGTGGAAGACGTGAGCGGAGTGGATCTGGCTGTAGAGATGGCGGACGTGAGGTGGCATGCGAGTGTCCAGCTGGGTGTGGATATAAAACTCCCAGGGACTGGCTGGCTTCTGGACCTACGATGCCGAGACGTCAAGAGAACACACAGTGACATGCAGGCACTCAGTGTGAGCTTGGGGGAGGAAACTAGCTTTTTTGTCTATAGTGGCAGGTAAAATAAATCCAAAAATGTTTTCACCATTTTACCAGTCAAACTGCTTTTCAGACTATGACAATGAACAATGATGGCATGACTGTCACGTGACGGCACACTAGCTCCTTGATTTGTCCTACATATCTGTCAGACTGAAGTGGGTGGAGCTTATGGGGCTACCGTTATAGGCTGATAATGATTCATTTTGGGTAAGAATCTTAGTATAAAGGCAGCTGCAAAACCCATCTTCAGATCATCGTTTTGTTGTTTTAAACCAAATACCACGTTAGTTTTATTCTGTTACCAATCTGACAGTTGTATTAAATTACACACAAAAATGCTAATTTCATAATTGGCCACATACTGTATCGGCAGTAAAAAATAGTTGAGCGATACTGCTATTGCTTTTAAAAGCTGATAACAGGCAGATAGCGAGTCTGCTGATATATCGATGTGTCCCAATAAAAAGCTTTAAATCTGAGCCAACCGATATTCCCATCTTACCTTTAAAACCACCTTATCTGATGTCATCACATCTTACCTTTAAAACCACCTTATCTGATGTCATCACATCTTACCTTTAAAACCACCTTCTCTGATGTCATCACATCTTACCTTTAAAACCACCTTCTCTGATGTCATGGGGTCAGTGGCCTGGAAGACACTGGCGAAGGCTCCTTCTCCCAGCAGGCCGTCGACTCGTAAAGACGCCTTTCCTGTTAGCAGTCAGGCAGTTTCAACTTAGCAGTTAGCACACACCCAAAACACCAGCTTACAGTCAGACAGGTCCATCAGTGCAAACATTTCTGTTGTGGGAGGAGCCAGGCCCTACAAGCCCTGGCACTGAAATGTACTTAAAAAACAACAACATCCAAATGACAGAGATGCAAACTCATGGAGAAAAAGGTGACAGATCTACCAGGGCAGACACAAAAACACTAAAAAGCATGTGTAGCCATATGCACCAATGCAAACTCACAGACAGTGAAAAAGGTGACAGAAAACAACTAAAAATCATTCATTCAAGCGTACTATTTTGGGATGAAAAAGGTGACTGGCACCAAAAGGCGACTAGTTTGCATTCCTGCATGTGTGTATCAGGGCAGATTTGTGTGTGTGTGTGTGTGTGTGTGTGTGTGTGTGTGTGTGTGTGAAAAAGAACAAAGAAATACAGCAAGTTGCAACAGAGTCAAAGGCTAAAGGTTGCAGCAACAAACGCGACAGTAAAAAAAAACTTCTCCTTACCCATGGTGATGGTGGTCTTGGCGGTGAAGCTGGGGACTTTACACTGCCAGGTAGTGTAGCTTGGGTGAGTGCTAAGAGGGGGGCTCAGTTTAGAAAGCAGAGCGGCTATCAACTCATTGTCCCAGGGATCTGAAACCAGCTGAGCAGGGGCTGAGCTGGCTGCTGCTGGACTCATGGCCATGTCTTCACTCATCCTCAGCCCTCTGTCTGGACTCATGGCCATGTCTTCACTCATCCTCAGCCCTCTGTCTGGACTCATGGTCATGTCTGCACTCATCGATTCATCCGCGGCCTCGAAACACGGCCGCTGCGCGGGGCTCATGGGCACGTCGGAACAGAACGGTGCTTGTTCCGTGCTCATGGAGACATTCAGGCTCTTCTGAGGAAACGCCTCCGCTCTCTCGCCTCGATGTGGACTCAAAAAGGCATCGAGGTCCGGCTCGGACACGACTTTGGGGCTTCTCATGGCCGCCAGCCACTCCGGTCCTGGAGCTCCAGACTCTGGGCTCATGGGAACGTCGGGCGTCTGGTCTCGTTCTGGGTTCGCAAGTCGCAAGAAATCGTTAAAGACGGCAAACCTTTGGCTTTTGGGCT
Organism: Poromitra crassiceps; assembly: GCF_964638095.1. Taxonomy (NCBI): domain Eukaryota; kingdom Metazoa; phylum Chordata; class Actinopteri; order Beryciformes; family Melamphaidae; genus Poromitra; species Poromitra crassiceps. Next base: position 57,763,480 of record NC_139630.1, on the reverse strand, counting down.
TGACTGATCTTTCAGGTTTCTGTGAGAGTGGAGAGGCCGGTTTGGGAGACCTCTCTGGACTCGTGTCCAAGAGCACACCCCAGCTGGGTCCTGCGATCCTGGGGACGGAGGGTTCGGTGTGAGCCAGTGTCTGGTCTCTGAAGGACAGCGTGGCGGGAGGCGGAGGCTGCACCACAGTGACAGAGGTGGCTACCAGGCTGAGACCCTCACAGATGATGGTACCTTGCTCAGCGGAGCCTTGGATTCTCAACTGGCCCAATGCTGTTTCAGAGAGCGTGTCGTCAGAGCTCTGCTCTACGATGGGGCTGGACAATGACAAATAAGAGAAAAACTGATGTCAATAAAGATTGAATTTTATGGGATAGTATTGCTGTATGTCTACACTTTAGGACTGACATGAATGTCAGTTACAGTCTTGAAATACTTGTGATTTGCAAACGATCACTCAAATACTCATTCTCAATGATAAGACATATTCGCTCAAAATAACGTTAAACTATTAGAATCCAAAATGTACGTTTAAATGTCAGCCTGATGAACAAATATCCAAATTGACAGGGCCAGCACTAACAACACACTTAGCATAAAGAAGGCTGTGATAAGCCTCCTGAGGATGTATTTATTTAAATCTGCATCATCTCTGGTTTTGGACGTGAAAATTGTGTTTCAGAAGCGTTACTTTATGCATCCTGGCATGTTTGGATCATCAAAATGACACTGGGACAAACTACTATAAACAGTAACCAGTCACATTAGCACCACTCAGTGGGGGACAGATTTGTTACCTGAGTTTTTGGGATTGTCGTTTGGTATAAGGGTTGTCCTCAGTAGCACAGCCGTTCTCTGGACACAGAAAAAATAAACTACAAATAAATACTTTCAATCCAAAATGAGATAAACAATTTGAACAAACAATCTTTTAAAGGCTAAACCACAGATGTGAATCTGAATTCTCCATGCTTTACAGATACTGAACTTACCTGCCTAAAAGCCCCCCTCCAGCGTATGTTGTCATTTGTAAGATATGTAGGTAAAGTCCCACTGATTGTCACACAATGTGTGAAATTTGTTCTCCGCATTTGACCCATCCCCTGGGGGAGCGGTGAGCGGCGGCGTGCGGCGCGCTCGGGAATCACATGGTGATCTAACCCCCCAATTCCAACCCTTTGATGCTGAGTGCCAAGCAGGGAGGCAAATGGGTCCCATTTTTATAGTCTTTGGTATGACTCGGCCGGGGATCGAACTCACAACCTCCCAGTCTCAGGGCGGACACTCAGACCACAAGGCCACTGAGCTGGGCCGTAACAATATTTCATGTGTTGCTGGATTTTGCCCTGGTCTACTGATTAGCCACATTGTTCTCATGTGTATTTTAGTGACAAATAACCTTATTTTGTGCTCAAAGTCCTAAGAATAAGCTTTTGGTCAAAACGGGTGATGACGTCAGACATTATAATTTCTGAGGAGTGACGTATAAACAATATTTACAGTAATTACCCTCCGCCGTTAGCTAGCCGTTAGCCGTTACGTTTGTTAACTAAGTGTTCACCTGGCTTTAATGTTGAAAAAAAATGCATGTGGGGAAGGGAGGATTGCGATGGAGATGATGAAAATTCTTAGGAAACACTTTGATATAAAGTGAGTTTCCAGTGCCAGACAAAGCACAGGAAAACCTTTGAATGTTTTAACAGCCTTTACATATCAGGGGGGCTGCCTTATGCGACTTTGTTGTTTGTTGTTATAACTGAAAGTTCTGCTTAATTGTAGAGTCCTACAGTGAACATGGAGGATATGAGCAGGAAGTTGAATGTAGTTGGTAAGCCAGTAGCTACCTTGGTCCTCGTCGTGGGAAGTGAAGACAGGAAATGTGCCTGTGAACGGGGTGGAGACCATCTGGGCCGACATGGCGAAGTCTGTGGTGCTGTTGGGGCAGGAAGCCAGCGAGTGAAGGGAGTTGTAACGAGCACCCCACATCATGGTGCTTTCATCTGGTACCAGCTCCGGACCAGTCTCCTGATAAACACACACAGCACAATGCATTACATAGACCAGTCTCCTGATAAACACACACAGCACAATGCATTACATAGACCAGTCTCCTGATAAACACACACAGCACAACAATGCATTATATATTATACAATGCATATATCTATGTGTGTGTGTCTACAGCTGTTATTTTTATTTTATTTTTTATTTAGCCTTTATTTATACAGGGAAGCACTTGAGAGCGAGCGCTCATTTCCAAGAGCGCCCTGTTACAAAAGAACATATACAGGAGTTACAGACAGACAAGATTACAAAATTCACAATCAAGCAGCTAGGGATGGGTAATTAAGTACAATAATATATAACACAAGCAAATACAATAAAAAGTCCCTGCTGAGAGAACATTAGGTAAAACACGAGCATTCCTCCTGTAGGGTGCTCTGTGAGAGCGCTTTGAAGGCTTCAAAGGAGACAAAGTGGTCCAATTTCAGTGTGTTCTGAAGACTGTTCCATTTGTCTGGGGCATAATAAGAAAAGGCAGTCTTGCCTTGCTCCGACCTCACACGCAGAGTAAACAGTCTGATGTGAGAACGTGAGCGTGTTTGATGACTTATGTCGATATGGGTGAGGAGTGAGGACAGGTACAAGGGGAGCTTTCCGGTTACAGCTTTATAGATGAACAATAAGCAGTGTTGCTCTCTTCACACAGGGAGGGCCAACCCACCTTATTATATAAAGTGCAATGTGTACGAAAGCCGTCACCTGTGATGAAACGCAGAGCACTGTGGTATACTGCGTCTGGCGGCTTCAAAATGGAGGGTGAGGCGTACATATATAAAATGTCTCCATAATGGAAAACCGACATTATTAGTGAATGAACTAAAGATTTTCTAGTAGAAAGTGAGAAACAGGATTTCTTCCTATACAGAAAACCTATTTTTATCCTCAGCTTTTTTGTAAGGTATTCTACATGAGTGTGAAAAGAGAGTTTGGAGTCCAGCCAGATGCCGAGGTATTTATAGGAATTAACTTGATCTATCTGTTCGCCCTGAATTGTACGGATATAAATATTGTTGCTGGGAGTAGGGGATCTTGAGAATAACATCCATTTCGTCTTCTTTGAATTTAAGATCAAGCGGAGAACGTTGGAAGGTGTCAAAAGCAGTCTGTAGACTTGCAGCGGCCTGTGCAGGAGTGGGCCCGAAGCAATATAGAATTGTATCGTCAGCGTAATAGTGGACAAAACTGTGACCGGAGGGGGAGTAAATATTATTTATGTATAGGGTGAACAGGATTGGGCCGGAAATAGATCCTTGCGGGACTCTATGAACTCTTACTTTAATTGATTCTAAACAGACCCTTTGTCTCATGTCGCTTGCCTGAAACTCTGCATCGACACGATTATCTAAACGATAAATGATGCATTTTCTGGCACTCGGCTAATGGATGAATGGTTTCAGCAATGCTGTACTTACATTAGGCTTGTGTGGTTGAGACACAGCCAGAGGCCTGACGGGTTTGGCCATCTCAGCCACAGGGGGAGCAGCAGCAGCAGCACTGGACAGACTAAGACAAATGCAAAGCAACAGGGCTATTATTGGTCTACTTGTAATGTGACAACCCTCAATTTCAAATTTCATCATAACATAATGATGACATCATATTTTTTTGTTGGAATACATTTTAAACACGGGTGCTCCCAGTGAGATTAAGTGCCTGCACTGGACAACACAGAAAATCATTGCATACATTTTTCATAATCACAACTTTGGCCTGCAGGGAGGAAACCATTATCAATTCAAACCCTCGGAATTACGAAAGCATGCACAAAATCTATGTGGTTGGTTGGCTGAATGGTTCTGGAATCCATGTTTACCTGTGGTTCTGCTTGTCGTCCTGGAAGATGGTGAATGGGACTGTAGTGGCAGGAGGTTTGGTGAACGAACAGGTCGCTGCTTCACATGATGGAAAGAGACAGAAGGGTGATGTTAACAGGATGGGAAACAGGGCGTCCGGGGAGTGTAGTGGTAGATTGCCTGCCTACCAACACGAGGGTCGCAGGTTCGCGCCCCCGCTGTTACCTCCGGCTTGGTCGGGCATCCATACAGGCCCCATTGGCTGTGTCTGCGGGTGGGAAGCCGGAAAGAGGGTATGTGTCCTGGTCACTGTACTAGTAGCGCCTCCTCTGGTCGGTCGGGGGGGCGCCTGTTCGGGGCGGAAGGGAACTGGTGGGAATAGCGTGATCCTCCCACGTGCGACGTCCTGCCGGTGAAGCTCCCCGCTGTCAGGTGAAAAGAAGCGTCTGGCAACTGCACATGTATCAGAGGAAACATGTGTGTGTACGGCTCTCCCCAGATCGGCAGGGGGGGGGGGGGGGGGGGGGGGGGGGGCAGCGACTACATTTTCAATGACTTTTACTAGCCTCAGACCCTTTCCACATCCAAAAGGGATAACAGTTAGTTACCATTTCTGGGGCAGCCAGAGTCAGACTCCTTCTCAGCACCGTGGTACATGTTGTTGAACGGATCTTCTGTCCGGAGAGTCGGGGCCTTGAACATGAACGGGTCTTCTTCCAGGAGAGTCGGGGCCTTGAACATGAACGGGTCTTCTTCCAGGAAAGTCGGGGTCTTGAACATGTCCATGATCACACCTGGATGGGACAAAACCATCAGCAGATGACAGCATCAGGCCACTACCTTGGTTCTGGTCCTCTGAATAGGGCCTTCTGCTCCGTGCCTCAGTTCAAACTTAAAATCCAGAGGAGACTGTATTTTGCCATGATTAACATTGGCTGTGTGTTGTGAGGTTTCTGTCAAGTGTTTCAGAATTATAAAGACTAGGGATGCACCGATCGATCGGCACGTGACCGGAAATGGCCGATTTTCACGTGATCGGCCTCGATCGGTGATCTGCGCCGGTCACTCTAAAATGCCGATTCTGTGAGCCGATTTTCAAGTGACGTGCGCGAACCCAAAAGCAGCGAGACAGAGACGGATGAGTTGCAGCCAAAACAAAAGCTGCCACTACACACATGTCACAGCATGTCTTCGTCGGTGTGGAGCCGTGGAGGGGCAGGGTAGGTTGGAGTCCACTCCAGTCTGAGCGGCTGGCTTCACCTCACCAGCTCTTCCCCGACCAGCGTCCACTTCACCGCTGCCTGCTGCTGCTGCTATCTGTCAGTCATGACTCACATTGTAACGTGGATACAGCCAGGAGAGGACTTGTGTTTCGTATTGCGAATAGAACGACGAACATAATAATAAAACGCATCGGACCAGTGTGCGAGATGATTTTTTTTCGAATGGCGGATTAAAAAAAACACGCTCTGTGTGTAAACTACGATATTCAAACGGAGTCAACTCGAACTCATTTCCTCATCTAGGCTACTCAATAACAGCCAAATCCACAACTGTAGAGTGGGCATGGCTTCGAAGGTCTCTGGGCTCCAGAGCTATAGGCTATAAACTCCTTGTCCATGGATAACATTTTGACGTTTATTTATTTTATTTTATTAGTTTATTTGTTAGGGACATATACAAAAAAACATTAAACCCCATAGGGGAAGATATGCTTTGTAACAGATTTAGCCATAGGCTACTTTCCATCTGGAGCCCCTGTTCTGTTGCACCTTTTTTCTTTTGGAAAAGTAAACGCATGATAGCTGTGGGATATACTGGAATTAATTGTTTTATATTCATTGCATTTACACAAAAAAGAAAAGCTCTGTCCAGTAACCTGGAACACTTTTATTTTGAGATGTTTTTGAGTGAGATCGTCCTACCTCATGCAAATGATAAGAAATGTGACATGAATGTTAATTTTCTATTAAAGCAAAGTTAAAAAGTTAAAAAAATAACCTGCCAATTATTGTTCTTAGAAAAAAAATCGGAATCGGCAAAAATCGGTATCGGCAAGTCAGACTATTCAAAAATCGGAAATCGGCGAAGAAAATCGCAATCGGTGCATCCCTAATAAAGACAATTCGAGTCAAACACTTTCTCATTTAGTTGTGTACTTTATTTATCCCATCAAATGTTTTTGGCTAAATGGTCTTCGACAGTGACCCTAACAGAAAAGAGGGTGCAATTATTTATTAATATTATTATTTATTTATTTATTTTCCACTGGAATTTAAGTGTTTGTGACATACAGTATGTACTGTGGTCCTGACCAAAGTCTGTGGCAAGAAGTTCTGCATTGTTCTGGATGGAACCAATGACAGCCGGGATTCCAGGAAAAATATAATAAAAAAAGAAAAATGAAAAAGAATAATAATAATAATAATAAATAAACATGACAGAGAAGATTTGAGAAAAGCAGTGGATTTTAGAGGGCCTGAGATAAAAGATGAACACAATGAACTCCCTTATTACACAATGTAAAGAAGTGGTCGATCTGCACTCACCCAGTGCCTCGCGTGTGTTGACAGTGGGTGATGGCAGCACCCTTGATGGTGTGGCGTAAACCAATCCCAGTGAAGTGTTAGGAGTGACGTGAGACAGGTTACCTGTGCCAGCCTGTGACACTGAGAGAGAGAGAGAGACAGAGTGAGACAGGTTACCTGTGCCACCCTGTGACACTGAGAGAGAGAGACAGAGTGAGACAGGTTACCTGTGCCACCCTGTGACACTGAGAGAGAGAGAGAGACAGAGTGAGACAGGTTACCTGTGCCACCCTGTGACACTGAGAGAGAGAGAGAGACAGAGTGAGACAGGTTACCTGTGCCACCCTGTGACACAGAGAGAGAGAGACAGAGTGAGACAGGTTACCTGTGCCACCCTGTGACACAGAGAGAGAGAGAGAGAGACAGAGTGAGACAGGTTACCTGTGCCACCCTGTGACACAGAGAGAGAGACAGAGTGAGACAGGTTACCTGTGCCACCCTGTGACACTGAGAGAGAGACAGAGTGAGACAGGTTACCTGTGCCACCCTGTGACACAGAGAGAGAGACAGAGTGAGACAGGTTACCTGTGCCACCCTGTGACACAGAGAGAGAGACAGAGTGAGACAGGTTACCTGTGCCACCCTGTGACACAGAGAGAGAGACAGAGTGAGACAGGTTACCTGTGCCACCCTGTGACACAGAGAGGGGGAGAGACAGAGTGAGAGAGGTTACCTGTGCCACCCTGTGACACTGAGAGAGGGAGAGACAGAGTGAGACAGGTTACCTGTGCCAGCCTGTAACACTGAGAGAGAGAGACAGACAGAGTGAGACAGGTTACCTGTGCCACTGAGAGAGGGAGAGACAGAGTGAGACAGGTTACCTGTGCCACCCTGTGACACTGAGAGAGAGGGAGAGACAGAGTGAGACAGGTTACCTGTGCCACCCTGTGACACTGAGAGAGAGTGAGACAGGTTACCTGTGCCAGCCTGTGACACTGAGAGAGGGAGAGACAGAGTGAGACAGGTTACCTGTGCCACCCTGTGACACTGAGAGAGGGAGAGACAGAGTGAGACAGGTTACCTGTGCCACCCTGTGACACTGAGAGAGAGGGAGAGACAGAGTGAGACAGGTTACCTGTGCCACCCTGTGACACTGAGAGAGAGAGAGACAGAGTGAGACAGGTTACCTGTGCCAGCCTGTGACACTGAGAGAGGGAGAGACAGAGTGAGACAGGTTACCTGTGCCACCCTGTGACACTGAGAGAGAGGGAGACAGAGTGAGACAGGTTACCTGTGCCAGCCTGTGACACTGAGAGAGAGAGACAGAGTGAGACAGGTTACCTGTGCCAGCCTGTGACACTGAGAGAGAGGGAGAGACAGAGTGAGACAGGTTACCTGTGCCAGCCTGTGACACTGAGAGAGGGAGAGACAGAGTGAGACAGGTTACCTGTGCCACCCTGTGACACTGAGAGAGAGGGAGAGACAGAGTGAGACAGGTTACCTGTGCCACCCTGTGACACAGAGAGAGAGAGAGAGAGAGACACAGAGTGAGACAGGTTACCTGTGCCAGCCTGTGACACTGAGAGAGAGAGAGAGAGAGACACAGAGTGAGACAGGTTACCTGTGCCAGCCTGTGACACTGAGAGAGAGAGAGAGAGAGAGACAGAGTGAGACAGGTTACCTGTGCCACCCTGTGACACTGAGAGAGAGAGAGAGAGAGAGAGAGACACAGAGTGAGACAGGTTACCTGTGCCAGCCTGTGACACTGAGAGAGAGAGAGAGTCAGAGTGAGACAGGTTACCTGTGCCACCCTGTGACACTGAGAGAGAGGGAGAGACAGAGTGAGACAGGTTACCTGTGCCACCCTGTGACACTGAGAGAGAGAGAGAGAGAGAGAGAGACACAGAGTGAGACAGGTTACCTGTGCCAGCCTGTGACACTGAGAGAGAGAGAGAGTCAGAGTGAGACAGGTTACCTGTGCCACCCTGTGACACAGAGAGAGAGAGTCAGAGTGAGACAGGTTACCTGTGCCACCCTGTGACACTGAGAGAGAGTGAGACAGGTTACCTGTGCCACCCTGTGACACTGAGAGAGGTAGAGACAGAGTGAGACAGGTTACCTGTGCCACCCTGTGACACAGAGAGAGAGTGAGACAGGTTACCTGTGCCACCCTGTGACACTGAGAGAGGTAGAGACAGAGTGAGACAGGTTACCTGTGCCACCCTGTGACACTGAGAGAGAGGGAGAGACAGAGTGAGACAGGTTACCTGTGACACTGAGAGAGAGAGACAGAGTGAGACAGGTTACCTGTGCCACCCTGTGACACAGAGAGAGAGACAGAGTGAGACAGGTTACCTGTGCCACCCTGTGACACTGAGAGAGAGAGAGAGACAGAGTGAGACAGGTTACCTGTGCCACCCTGTGACACAGAGAGAGAGACAGAGTGAGACAGGTTACCTGTGCCACCCTGTGACACAGAGAGAGAGACAGAGTGAGACAGGTTACCTGTGCCACCCTGTGACACAGAGAGGGGGAGAGACAGAGTGAGACAGGTTACCTGTGCCACCCTGTGACACTGAGAGAGGGAGAGACAGAGTGAGACAGGTTACCTGTGCCAGCCTGTAACACTGAGAGAGAGAGACAGACAGAGTGAGACAGGTTACCTGTGCCACTGAGAGAGGGAGAGACAGAGTGAGACAGGTTACCTGTGCCACTGAGAGAGAGTGAGACAGGTTACCTGTGCCAGCCTGTGACACTGAGAGAGGGAGAGACAGAGTGAGACAGGTTACCTGTGCCACCCTGTGACACTGAGAGAGAGAGAGACAGAGTGAGACAGGTTACCTGTGCCAGCCTGTGACACTGAGAGAGAGAGACAGAGTGAGACAGGTTACCTGTGCCAGCCTGTGACACTGAGAGAGAGAGACAGAGTGAGACAGGTTACCTGTGCCAGCCTGTGACACTGAGAGAGAGAGACAGACAGAGTGAGACAGGTTACCTGTGCCACTGAGAGAGGGAGAGACAGAGTGAGACAGGTTACCTGTGCCACCCTGTGACACTGAGAGAGAGGGAGAGACAGAGTGAGACAGGTTACCTGTGCCACCCTGTGACACTGAGAGAGAGTGAGACAGGTTACCTGTGCCAGCCTGTGACACAGAGAGGGAGAGACAGAGTGAGACAGGTTACCTGTGCCACCCTGTGACACTGAGAGAGGGAGAGACAGAGTGAGACAGGTTACCTGTGCCACCCTGTGACACAGAGAGAGGGAGAGACAGAGTGAGACAGGTTACCTGTGCCACCCTGTGACACAGAGAGAGAGAGAGACAGAGTGAGACAGGTTACCTGTGCCAGCCTGTGACACAGAGAGAGAGACAGAGTGAGACAGGTTACCTGTGCCAGCCTGTGACACTGAGAGAGGGAGAGACAGAGTGAGACAGGTTACCTGTGCCACCCTGTGACACAGAGAGAGAGAGAGACAGAGTGAGACAGGTTACCTGTGCCAGCCTGTGACACTGAGAGAGAGAGAGAGACAGAGTGAGACAGGTTACCTGTGCCACCCTGTGACACAGAGAGAGAGAGAGACAGAGTGAGACAGGTTACCTGTGCCAGCCTGTGACACTGAGAGAGAGAGACAGAGTGAGACAGGTTACCTGTGCCAGCCTGTGACACTGAGAGAGGGAGAGACAGAGTGAGACAGGTTACCTGTGCCACCCTGTGACACTGAGAGAGAGAGACAGAGTGAGACAGGTTACCTGTGCCAGCCTGTGACACTGAGAGAGAGAGAGACAGAGTGAGACAGGTTACCTGTGCCACCCTGTGACACTGAGAGAGAGAGAGACAGAGTGAGACAGGTTACCTGTGCCACCCTGTGACACACAGAGAGAGAGAGAGAGACAGAGTGAGACAGGTTACCTGTGCCAGCCTGTGACACAGAGAGAGAGAGAGACAGAGTGAGACAGGTTACCTGTGCCAGCCTGTGACACTGAGAGGGAGAGACAGAGTGAGACAGGTTACCTGTGCCAGCCTGTGACACTGAGAGAGGGAGAGACAGAGTGAGACAGGTTACCTGTGCCAGCCTGTGACACAGAGAGAGAGAGAGACAGAGTGAGACAGGTTACCTGTGCCACCCTGTGACACAGAGAGAGAGAGAGACAGAGTGAGACAGGTTACCTGTGCCAGCCTGTGACACTGAGAGAGAGAGACAGAGTGAGACAGGTTACCTGTGCCAGCCTGTGACACTGAGAGAGGGAGAGACAGAGTGAGACAGGTTACCTGTGCCACCCTGTGACACTGAGAGAGACAGAGTGAGACAGGTTACCTGTGCCAGCCTGTGACACTGAGAGAGAGAGAGACAGAGTGAGACAGGTTACCTGTGCCACCCTGTGACACTGAGAGAGAGAGAGACAGAGTGAGACAGGTTACCTGTGCCACCCTGTGACACAGAGAGAGAGAGAGACAGAGTGAGACAGGTTACCTGTGCCAGCCTGTGACACAGAGAGAGAGAGAGACAGAGTGAGACAGGTTACCTGTGCCAGCCTGTGACACAGAGAGAGAGAGAGACAGAGTGAGACAGGTTACCTGTGCCAGCCTGTGACACTGAGAGAGAGAGACAGAGTGAGACAGGTTACCTGTGCCAGCCTGTGACACTGAGAGAGAGAGACAGAGTGAGACAGGTTACCTGTGCCACCCTGTGACACTGAGAGAGAGAGAGAGACAGAGTGAGACAGGTTACCTGTGCCAGCCTGTGACACTGAGAGAGGGAGAGACAGAGTGAGACAGGTTACCTGTGCCACCCTGTGACACAGAGAGAGGGAGAGACAGAGTGAGACAGGTTACCTGTGCCACCCTGTGACACAGAGAGAGAGAGAGAGAGACAGAGTGAGACAGGTTACCTGTGCCACCCTGTGACACAGAGAGAGAGAGAGAGAGACAGAGTGAGACAGGTTACCTGTGCCACCCTGTGACACTGAGAGAGAGAGAGACAGAGTGAGACAGGTTACCTGTGCCACCCTGTGACACAGAGAGAGAGACAGAGTGAGACAGGTTACCTGTGCCACCCTGTGACACAGAGAGAGAGAGAGAGAGACAGAGTGAGACAGGTTACCTGTGCCAGCCTGTGACACTGAGAGAAAAAGAGAGACAGAGTGAGACAGGTTACCTGTGCCACCCTGTGACACAGAGAGAGAGAGTGAGACAGGTTACCTGTGCCACCCTGTGACACTGAGAGAAAGAGAGAGTCAGAGTGAGACAGGTTACCTGTGCCACCCTGTGACACAGAGAGAGAGTGAGACAGGTTACCTGTGCCACCCTGTGACACAGAGAGGTAGAGACAGAGTGAGACAGGTTACCTGTGCCACCCTGTGACACTGAGAGAGAGAGACAGAGTGAGACAGGTTACCTGTGACACTGAGAGAGAGAGACAGACAGAGTGTGAAAACATCCAGCAGAATCTGTGTTTATAGGGCTGTTTATTTGTTTATTAAAAGGAGCCACCTAGACGACAGCTAGTCTTCCTGGGGTCCAAGACAAAATATACATTACATGACACGCAATAATTAAAATACAAAAACACAAAGTAAGAGAATAGAAGACAGAATAAACAACAAATCTAAGTTAAGACAAACATTAGCATGGTCAGCTTAGCTAAGCTATCTAGGTGGCCAGTAAGACAAATAACAACGTTTGGTCAGTAGTTACAGTATTTGTGTGAGTGAGGGTAAGTGTGTGTGTGTGTGTGTGTGTTATAGTGTGAGTGAGTGTAAGTGTGTGTGTGTGTGCGTGTGTGTGTGTTATAGTGTGAGTGAGTGTAAGTGTGTGTTATAGTGAGTGTAAGTGTGTATGTGTGAGTTATAGTGTGAGTGAGTGTAAGTGTGTTTGTGTGTGTGTGTGTGTGTGTGTGTGTGTGTGTGTGTGTGTGTGTGTGTGTGTGTGAGTTATAGTGTGAGTGAGTGTAAATGGCTCTAAGCATCCTTTTAAAACAAGCTCTCCCTTTAATGGAACAAATGTTGCATGGAAGACAATTCCAAGTGGCTATAGACCTGTGTATGTATGTGTGTGTATATATATATATATTTATAAAACGGCTCTCTCAAATCAAGCAATCTGATTGGTTCACAGCCATTGTATAATTCCAGTAACCGAGTTCAATAACCCATGGCCATGGGTTATTGGTTGCCATGGCAACTCTCTTACTAAGAGAGTAATAATAAGGCTTACCTCAAATGACAACGTAGAAAAAAAAATGGCGGAGACAGCTGTCAGATCCTTGTGAATCGATCTTCGCTTATAACTTTACTAATACTTCGCAGAAAATGATGTTTTGTACAAGAATAGATGCGGGCTAATGTCTTCTTTGCAAAAGAAAAGCTGTTAACCCCGCATTTAACTCCGCATTTAACCCCGTAACGTTAGTTGGTGTCGGGCTTTGCAGAAAGCATTCAGCTTCTCAGCAAGCGCTGAGAATGCAACGCTGCGCTCGAGCTGCCTGTCGGGGTTTCTCAGCAAGCGCCAGGATTGGCCAATGTCAACTTCAGTCTCCAGAACGATCCAATCAAATCACCCGCATGTTCTTGCGGTCCCGCCTTACAGTAGTGTTTCAACTGACTATCAGAATGACATGCCAGTCGGAGTCGGACTTATAGTATTATTATTATTATTATATTATCATACTTGGAAACCGTTTTATAAAAGCAATATATCACTCGAGCTGCGTGTGTTGTGGAATATATCCCCCTGCTCAGCAGTTATCCCACTCGGCCTGCGGCCTTGTGGGATAACAGCTGATCAGGGGGATATATTTGGCACAACACACTGGCTCTCATGCTATATTGCTTATATATATATATATATATATATATATATATATATATATATATATATATACATATAGTTGGTTTTTGGTCTAGGTAAAGTCATCTGGCCACCATCTGGTAGAGTGTGTGAGAATCCCTGAACTATAAATTGTTATTGAAAATAAATGTGGGAGTTTGATTTTGAATAACTGTGAAAAGATATGAGTAGGCTGTGGTTGTGTAGTGGTTGCTGCTTACCATCTAATTTCTCCTCAGGCTCTTCAGACATGCTGGCAGATAGGTCCCTGGAAAAAACAGGTACTCCCTATTAAGCTCCAAAACATTCATGGGAGGAAGCTGTGTCCAGGCTACATCTGGAAGCTGTGTCCAGGCTACATCTGGAAGCTTTGTCCAGGGTACATCTGGAAGCTGTGTCCAGGCTACATCTGGAAGCTGTGTCCAGGCTACATGTGGAAGCTGTGTCCAGGCTACATCTGGAAGCTGTGTCCAGGCTACATCTATTTTACTAGATATTTCAGGCCAACTAAAAACTACATTTATAAAAACACACAGCATCATGCAGTCATGTCCCACACATCATGTGATCCCATAGATGTCCCCATCTTACTTTAAATTTAAACAATATATATATATATATATTTTTTTTTTCCGATTATTCATTCAAACACATTGAGGGTTGCAGGGTGCGTCTTCATCAGAGTCCTGAGACTCTGATGAAGATGCACCCTGTGTCGAAACGTTGGTTCAATAAAAAAAAAGTCTATCCACCTTATTTTTGAATGCCCCGCTGTACAAATAATTGTGGGTACAAGTTCCGGTTTAACGTGACTTATTTTTGCAGCTTGCCATTTCCCAAAACGGTATTCTACTTGATTTGAAAGATGGCCGCCTATACTCCCTTGTACCCTGGCTGAATTGAACATAACTTGGTCAATAAGTATGTAACATACCAAATAAAACAAACAGTAATGTCTTTATTTGATGTAGAATGCAGAGGACATGTCACTGTTTCGTTAAACTCGCGTTCCAGGAATATTGTATTTATTGCCCTGCTCTAAAATAACGTTAGTGGCGCGCAAGTCGCGACTCAGAGATCCTGTTCGTCCTGGAAGCCACTCGCTTTGCGCCAGAACACAATCGATTTGGGGGTGGAACACGCCAGGATTGGCCAACACCAACGTCAGTGCCCAGAACTGTCAAATCAAATCATCGACAGAGATGCTATGGCCCGCCTCCCAGTATTTTCAGAGTATCAGAGTTAGATAGAGAATGTGACAAATATAGTCACGTTATGGTTATAAACAACAAACGCTGGTGATCCGTATGGAAACAGTGTTACTCGAAATGGTTAAAAGTTATATCAATTTGGTCATTCAGTGGCGTTTTACTGCCATGTAACATAGCTAGCTAGCCGCTAACATTAGCCACAGTAGGTGATTACACACATGATGCACTGCGCTCTTTAAAGGGATATTTATCGACGAGATGTTTGCCAAGCTGGACCTGATTAGTGATTTGCTCCGTTCCAGTTTCAACCGTTGGTCTTCGTCAGCCTGACGAAGACCAACGTACCAACCTTGTATTCTATTTTGCCTGCTGAGCTGCTTTGGTCCACATTTTTTGTGCTTTCCTAGAAGATGAATGAGGAAATACTCTTCCGGAACCGAGGTGTCACGTGACTGTTGCGCTCTATAAGAGGAAACTGTGAAAGCGTGTGAGCAGAGGTGACTTACTGATCTGTGGTGACATGTTCCTGGGAGCCGCCGGCCAGCGGTTTCAACAGACTGTTGGGTTGAACACGATCTCCCAGGCAGAGAATGTCGTTATTCACACTGGAGACGTCGGCAGGAGTCTGGAGATGGTGGTTATTCACACTGGAGACGGAGGCAGGAGTCTGGAGATGGTGGTTATTCACACTGGAGACGGAGGCAGGAGTCTGGAGATCGTGGTTATTCACACTGGAGACGGAGGCAGGAGTCTGGAGCGTCGAGTACGACTGCTCAAACGCCACAGGCCCCTGACCTGCCTGGGGACAGAAGCTCCTGTCAGCCAGGACAGAAGGATGACGGGGTGTCTGGGAGCTGGGAGCTTGTGTGGGAGGAGCCCTCGTGCCATTCTCCTGCTCCTGAGGTGGTGGCGTGGCGGCGGGCTCATAGATGAAGGTGGGGTTGGAGAGCAGTCTGAGGCCCACAGACTGCCTTCTGCTCAGGCTAAGGCGGTTCGAGGGCCGCCTTCGGATGAGAGGACACCCAAAGGATTGCTGCAGGTCCTGGGGAAGATCGGGATTCAGACTGACCGTCGTTTCGGCTCCGGACACCTGCAACAAAGACCAGGATCTAGTTTAACATGCATAGCTTTCAAAATGTGTCCTTGTCGCTATGGTGATTTTGATTTAAAAAAAAAAGTTTAATTACATTTCTATTCAATTTAAAATGTCTAATAGGTTACAGTTTGTATGAAATATTCCCAAGCAGGAAATTTGATAAGCTCATCCCATAGTTTGTTGGTCCATGATTTCCTCCTGGACTTCAAACTGGAGACAGAAATGCTAAATTCAGGGTTCTTGCACCATTTGCAAAGTCAAATTGAAGGTCGTCTCACCTGCTGTGCGGCAGGGCGGCTGCTTGAAAACCCACAGGCTCCAAGATCCAGGTTGAGATCCTGATCCTGATCCTCCAGCAGCCGCTTCATGCTCAGGATGTGTTCCTCCCCCTCTCTCACCATCTTCTGATGGGCTTCTGCTTAATGACAGAAACAGAGAGATGTCACAACTAAAAAAGACCTTAGTAAATTGATAAAACACACACACATTAGGGCTGTCCTGAATACCATATTTAGAGCTTCAGCTGCTACTTCATCATGTTATAAACCAGCGGTCAGCAACCTCAGGTGCCACCTCTGGCACGCGAAGGGTTAACCAGTGGCACGGCAGCACGCAGTAGCAATAAGTGCGCAATTGAGATTTTTTGTAGAAATGTTGAAGTGCCCTGTCAAATTACCTACTTCACAGCCATTTGCAATTGTGCGGCATGTTGTTATTTAGGATATTTACGGTAGTGACCCACTCTCTGCCTCCGATTGGTTGCCTTCCATGGCAGCAGCAGAGTAATCTAGTAAGACGCCAGTCTTACTAGATTACTATGTTTGAATTTGACAGTTTCACCCATTTTCCCAGAGTTAGAAAATAATAAATACTTTCTCCTTGCAGACCTTTTTATGTATTTGGTGTAGTCTGAAGTACAGTATGTCAAACAGCAATATGAGGCTATCTTAGCTCAATTGTTGAGTATCTATGGGATCAAATAACATAATCATGATTCCATCATAGGCATCCAGGGAGGAAGCCTTGTTTGGAGGCCCAGTCTCATTCTTTGAAAACCCCTGGTTTAGGCTAAACACAGCTAATAGTGATGGGGGTCTGTATGCTGGATTGCTGGTTTAAATTTGATTATACTTTTTGAAATCAGTGTTTTAAGGCTAATTTGTACTAACTTTTTAAAGAATTCTGCACCCTCAAAAAACTCTTTAGGTCAAGTGAATGTAAAAAAAAAGTAATTCTGAGCATCATTTTGATTCATGTAGGCATCACCTGCCCTATTTGCGCATGTGTGTTGCTCACTAAATGTTATTGCATCAGTGATGTCACAATGCCTCCTTGTGTGTGTGTGCCCAATTATAGATGACATCATCAGTGTGTGTGCCGCCTATGACATCACTGATCAGTCTTGTCAAGTTGTCACAATGCTTCCTTGTGTGTGTGTGTGTGTGTGTGTGTGTGTGTGTGTGTGACATCACTGATCAGTCTTGTCACAATGCCTCCTTGTGTGTGTGTGTGTGTGCGTGTGTGTGTGTGTCCTTATGACATCACTTTTGACATCATCACTGATGATCACATCATTAGCTAATTAGCCTAATTTAAAACTCCGGCTCTGTCAGGTCACCCACACGGGTGCCCTTTACACACCCCGAAGGTTTCAGCCCGATCGCACCTAAAACGGCATAGCTGTGGCCGAACACAGAACTTGAAACAAACATTGTCCACATACTCAATTTTATATATAGACTGTTAAAAACAGTAAAACAAAAATATAGGGAATGAGCACGGGAGGCTGAAAAAATAGAGCATCACTCACAAATATATATGTCACAACAAGCCTTTTGGCCCCCCGCTGCCTCAAATCTGATCACTACTGACCTACTTACTCTGCAAAAACACGAGGGAGAACTTAATATAAACCATGGGCTTACCCCATTCTCTGTGCTGCTTGTCTTGCTTCAGCTTTGTGTAGTACTACTTACCCCATTCTCTGTGCTGCTTGTCTTGCTTCAGCTTTGTGTAGTACTTGGCAGCTCTGACCTCCTCGAAGGTGAGCTCAGACCCTTCACACAAAAGGGCCACCTTTGCGTACATGGAGAGGGTCTCAGGGCCTTCATCAGAGCTTTGTGTCTGCATCCCAGAGCGAGAAATGCTGTGGACGAGATGCTTGGTCAAAATAACCTGACAGCAAACGCCACATCAAATGACATTTGATTTTGGGGGGTCGTTTTTGCTTTATTTGATAGCCGACAGTAGAGATGGGACGATATATCAAAATTCAATATCGCAATACAAAAATGTGACAACACTTATGGTAGGACAGAAAAATGAATTGTGATACCAGCTCCATGTTATTCTGCTGTCGTAATCACAAATGACACCTGAGCATCAACATTTCACAAGCTCTCCCTCCACAGTATATTACAGTATTGTCACTTTCTAATGGCATTTTTTTAATTGCGATTTACATTCTAGAAAGTCAATGGCATCGCTAGAAAGATTTGTGGGTAAAGCTGCGTTCACACCGACCTATTAAAGTTTTTCGCCGGCGTCGAGTTTACATACAAAGTCAATGCAAACGAGCGATTGAGCGTATATTCACCCGGGAGAAATATCGTTGGGCGTCCGAGCGGCAGAGACAGAGCGATAGGGAGAAAATACGCTCGTCGCCCGAGATGAAATATCCCAACTCGAGCGAAAATACGCTGCCATCAGTCGCTCGCTATTCAACGCTGATTGGCTGCCGTGTGAGAGCGAGTCAAGGATCACACTGGCTTGGAACAAACCGCTGGTTTATTGTGTGGCAACAAACCACATTGACAGGCTGACAGCTGACATGAAGTGAAGTCTGTCCTACCGGTATGGAGCTCGCATTAGGAGCAGTTGATAGGCTTAGCTTGTAAACAACGACGGGGGCTCGTAGTGGACAAACAGCATGACATTGCGTAACGTTATATCCCCCACGTGTCCGTCAATTCGCATGCCTGTTGATGAGCGATTTAATCACAGCGACAGAGTGATTCCAAAGGGTTGAATCAAGTGACAGAGCGAAAAATAAATATCTCGGTGTGAACACAGTTTAAGAAATAAACAGAATTCTGCAGTCAGACTTTGTTGACACTGATCTTGTATTTATGACATCGTATCGTGGTTGTATTGAATCATCAACCACACATCGCGTACCAAATCATACATGAGATCTGCACCAAATCAAATGCTTTTTGAAGAAAATGAATGGAAACAACAAAAAGTAACTTACTATGTGTTGTACTCCGTGGAGCTCTGTAACAGAGAGAAATGGGGATTTGTGTGTTTGGGGAGAAGTTGTGGAGTCATTACACAATTATTATAAGAATCTCTCTCTCACACAAACACACACACAGTAGTTACCTTGCTGGGAGATACGGGCTCAGTGTGGGATGTCATTTGATTGACGAGCTGGGAGTTTTGAAGAGGGGTGCGACGACTACCTGCTTTAGAAAACAAAGGTGTACGGTTAGTCGCACACATGAGATAAACACCTAGCCTGGTAACCAGACCCAATGAATCCAGTGTTGTCAATTGGAAATCGTTGATTCATATGGGGCTGGATACCAGGCTCATAAACACCACCTTGAAAAAAATATGTTTTGTCTCTGACCTGATGCTGCTGCCTGGCCTGATGCTGTTGCCTGGCTTCTCATGGTTCTCATTTGAAACTGCCTGCAAGTCAGAATTGTGTTTAGTACATTAAAGGGGAAGAAACACAGTTTCATACTATCACTGACCAGTCATATCATCCACTATGATCTAACCCAGCTACAGCTATGGGGGATGGGGGTGGAGATGTAATTCAATTGTTTTTTTTATGTTCTTGTACTGTATATCAATTATTTATTTAAAGCCCCCCCCCCCTTACATATAGAATATTTTCCTCTGTATGATTCTCAAGTTTTTTTTAATATCATATAGTATTATAGTATAGTATAGAATAGTATAGTATAGTATAATTGGTGTTGAAAAATGAGAGCATCACAGTGACATTTTCTGTGTTGCTTCCTGTGTGCTTATTTCTGTGTGTTCCCGGGTCAGGATTGCATGATTATTCTAGTCTAGTGGAAATACAGCCTTATGGTTCAGATTGATCTGTGCATATTTACTATTATTAGTATTATTATCATTATCATCACAGGCTTTGAACAGGTTTCATGGGTCATGAGATTTGCTCTACTAACAATGCACCAAAGAAACCCTCAAATAATTCCATGAAAATCAGCCAAAATGGAGTGCCCCCCCCCCCCCCCCCCCCCCACAGCAGCATAATATATTTCTCAGCGAGGGGAGTCACCTGTATTCGTGCAGTATGGTGTCAGTCGGCTGGGCTTGGTTGTCCACGGCTCTCTGGTAGACGAGGTCAGCCTGATCGTTCATGCCACGCTGTTCATACTGCTCAGCCCAGGCCACATAGAGTTCTGCGGTCCTGGTGCCAACGCCGTTACTGTAGATGTAATCATACAGTGCGATGGGCTCGCTGCAAACACTCGCCTGCAACAAAGAGGTCCAATTAATGAACATCCTTGTGAGATTCTGCCAGGCTGAATAACAACATACATGTACATTGATTGAGAGGTGAAAGGCGGTTATGCGATCAAAAGCATGACAGTGTTTCTTGTATTCAATTCAAAAAAGAAAAAGCCATCACTGCTTGACACAAAGTGAAATCAACAGTATGAGTTACCGTAGTCTAATTTTCATAAGACATACCATTTAAAAGTTTGGACATGGCAAATGTCTCTCTTTTTTTAAACCATTTTCCGCATTTTAGAATAGTAAAGACATGAAAACTATGAAATAACACAAATGGAATCATGCAGTGACCAAAAAACCTTTAAACAAATCAAAACTAGCTTATATAAAAAAAAAAAAAAAAAAAAGTAGCCGCCCTTTGCCTTGATAGAAAGGCAAAGGCTTTGGAAAGAAATTCACAAGCACCACTGCGCTGATGTATAGAGCTTGCAGAGTTGACGTCACGCATTAGAGGATACCGAGAAGTCCACTGTCTCCGCTTCGTATTCAACAAACGTGGCGCTCCTCCCGTCCCAACATGCAACACGGCGCGTCGTAACTCTGCAAGCTCTATAATCATTTACAAAGTAAACAGTGTGAGAAACAGACTTACAGCTTTGATGCAGTAGTTCACATATCTGATGTCGTTTGCGTATTGCTTGACTTCCAAAAATGTCTCTACGATTCGTTTGAACACCATCCACATCCCGCTGGCCTGGTCCGCCGGTAGTTTTTCCTTCAGGAACTCAACAAACCTAGGACAATGTAAAGAGTCCGCTAGCTGGTTATTTAGTACTCGTTGTCAGTCACGTACACGTATTTCTCATCCTGTTGTTCAGGTCACAGATATTGACAGAGCAACTGACAAATGAATGGAAACCAGGGAAAAACACATCACACAATATGAGAGCAAAGCCTGTATCAGTGTGTGTGTACATGTGAAGCAATCAAAGCCTGTATCAGTGTGTGTACATGTGAAGCAATCTGGGAACCCATCGGTTAAACAAAACAAAATCTCTAACAAGTCTGTCTCGAGAGATTACATGTGAAGTGAAGCCAGGTGAGACAACATAAACTTTAATCATCCTTGTGAGGAAATTGGGTAAACGTAGGTAAAAAAAACCCTCCAACTTTAGGCACCCATGTACCTGATTCTTAAAGGATAGTAAGATCTGTTTTCCTACACACACACACACACACACACACACACACACACACACACACACACACACACACACACACACACACACACACACACACACACACACACACACACACACACCTTACTAGCCAGGATATCTGCAGGTTTCGGATTCAGAAAACCAAGTTTAAGAATGTTGTAATTCTTGGTTCCATTAGCTAATGAACCCCTGCTCTTTGGACTGCAAAGTGATGTTGTATTGTACCAATGAGCTCCTGCTCAATATTTCTAGTTTACGAACAAGAAACAGAAATGACGCCTGCTGGCAGCTAACGTTACTTTGTTTCCTATGTAGCGTTAACAGACAACAAACCGACCTGTCCCATTGCTCCAAAGGGTCGTCTCCTGAGTATGTGCTCATATGGTTTTCAAAACGCCTGAAAGAGTAAACATAACGTAACATGTAACATCATAAGTCAAGGCACGTACATGTAAAGAGTATAGCGTTTAAGTGGCTAACGTATTTGTCAATTGTATCTTCTCTGACATACTGAATTCACGTTAGCAGTGTGGCTAGCTAGTAGTTCAGCTAACCGTTAACGCTGTTAAGCTAACGTCAGTTAATTTTCAACTCAAGCAAGACGGACTTACTGTAACTTCACTTCCATTTTGCGTTTCGTTAGTCCCAAATGAACTCAACTCATGTGCTTCCTATGTAGCTGTAGTTTGCTAATAGCTAGGTTAGCTTACTAGCATCAGTAGTTAGCTAGTTAGCGAGTGCGCACCGCAGTCATCACCACCAGTCTGCTCTGCCTAGTACGTTTTAAATTTCGCGCTCCTTCTTCTTCTTTAAGATTTATTGGCGGTTGGCAAACAACACATTAGTGCATTACCGCCACCAACTGGTATGGAGCAGTCGATGGTATCAAAGAACTTTTATGGAAAGAACTGACAGCTCCATATTGCCCCATTGCAACATCAGCGCCCAGCAGCCTCCGCCATTTTTTATTTTTGGAAGCGTGACAGCGCCAAAAGAACCTCGCACAGGCTCGCAGTGGTCAGCTGCGGTAGCGCGGGCCCCTATACTCAGCCTCTCTAAACAATAACTCAACGGGAGAACACTCTCAATTCGTGGATTCACATCTTTTCTGGGCGTACTGCAAATCTTGATTGAAGTGGTGTAGTGCAGGGATGTAAAACAACAACCATATTGTGGAAACTAAGCAACATTTTTCGTTTTCTTTGTTTAGTTTTTTCAAGATAAATAGCTAATGCGGCTGTCGTCCACTCCGTCAGAAGTGCGTTGCCCTGGTTTTAACCTCGGGTCCTTTGCATTTACTATTTATCTTGAAAAAAACTAAAAGAAAAAAAAAGAAAAATTTTGCTTAGTTTCCACAATATGGTTGTTGTTTTACATCCCTGCACTACACCACTTCAATCAAGATTTACAGTACGCCCAGAAAAGATGTGAATCCACGAAATTTAGAGTGTTCTCCCGTTGAGTTACTGTTTAGAGAGGCTGATTATAGGGGCCCGCGCTACCGCAGCTGACCACTGCGAGGCGCATTCTGTTTCCAAAAATGGCCGGATGTCCTCTCTTTCCTTCCATGCTCTTTGATGGTATGGAGTTCTTCTTCTTCTTCTACTAGTATTTTATGGCGGTTGGCAAATAACTTATGGTGCATTACCGCCACCTTCTGAAATGGAGTGTGGATCAGAATGGGCTTCTAAAACACTATCCTGACTACGGTATATTCTTCTAGTCCAGTTTCCTCTAAAAATGAAAATATAGCCCTATACCCCCCTGAATTCAACTGCAATATTCCTTTTAACGCCAGCTTGATGCGATTGCTCTCCAATCTGTTCTTAAGGACATGTCTTTCCTGTTGGTAGTTGGGACAATCAGTCATTAGCTACATGTTCTACTGTTTCCTGCCTATTATTGCAATATTCACCCATACCAGTCTCATGCTTTCCCATGATCTTAAGTGTACTGTTAAGCCCAGTGTGCCCAAATCTCATCCTTGATATATCTTCATCTTTTTTACTTCTGCTCATGTCTCTCATTTTTCCTACTGTCTTTTGGATACTATAATAATGCTTTAGTTTCTTTATTCCACTCCTCCTGCCATTTATTTTTCATTTATCCTTTGACAATACTTTTATACTATACTTACTATAACTTACTATTTATTTCTGTCTTATTAGTTGCATCTTTTGCATAGGTTATCTGCTAAATTAATTACCCTCCACCCCTATATGTGCTGGGATCCAAATACGGTAGCCTACATTTCACAGTTGTTCCTGATTTACTGACTCTAAATTGCCTGAGATATTTCCAGCACAATATCCAATCTTCCCTCCAACTGTACATTCTTGACACTTACTAATGCACTAGTGGAGTGTCTGACCCTACTAAAACATGACCTGTTTTATTTCCTTCTACCCAATTGAGTGCTCAAAGAATAGCCAACAATTCCCCTGTATATACTGATAATTTGCCAGTCACTTTTATTCACCATTGCATTTAATTCTGGACTTATAAATGCCACCCCCACTCTACTACTTGTTGTCTTTGATGCATCTGTGTATATTTTAAGATAATCTGCATACTTCCCTTCTACAGAACTGTTAAAGGATGCACTGATGGTTGCACAATGCGTGTTTATTCTGCTTTGTAACACGCAGCAGCGAAGAAACATTCAAAAGAGAACTAAACACATTACAATGTGAACAATTATGTGTACACAGTCACACAATATAGCGGGCGCTGTCGGTGGTCCTGAAAATGAGAAATGGAGCTGGAGAGGAAAAAGGCCCATCGACAAATCATCTTTATGTATGTGTACACACACACATACTGTACATAAAGATGATTTGTCGATACAGTATTTATATATATATATATACACATATATATATATATATTGCTAAGAAGATTCATTCAAGGTCATAGAGGAAGCAATCAGAACCATATATATATATATTAGGGCTGGGTATTGGCAAGGACCTCACGATACATGGGTTGCGATACGATTGTATCACAATACATTGCGATACATTACATATTGTGATATATTGCAATACTCTACACAATTTACTCAAAATGTAAAAATCGGGCTAAAAATCCAACACTGTGTACCACCCAGGTGGTGTAATAATATGTACATCACTTTATATTGATAACTTAGTGGACAAATTTAGTCAAAACTACTGAGTGTTGTATTGTTACTGAACGCACTGAAATAAAAAGTATTCTTATCGTGTCACTGACCACGTGCAAAAAAATCAATATGGGAAATATTGATAGTCTCGATACAGTATCGGTACCGATATCAATACAGTATTCATATTCGTGTATTTGTCATACTATTTATTATGAAAAATGGCAATTACAGAAGACTATATATACATATATGACATCTCTGATCATTTTATTTTATCAGTCAGTGTGGTATCCAGAAGACATTATTGAAGCTAATTGTCCAACCGTACATCAACGTGAAGTGAAAGAAGTGCTCCGCTCTGCCTGTCAGTAGTAAAGTTGACCAAATTGCACACAGGAGTCACTCACTCCTGTGGTGCGTCAAAATAAAAACCTACTGGCACATGTAGATGAAACCATACCATCTGTGGGTCTACTAAGCTACTACAGGTATCTGGATGAAAATAGAAATCAGACAATGACACATTTGCTGTCTACATTGACAAAGGGCATATCTGCAGACTTCCGCAAGATTCATTTTAAGACCATTCATATATATATATATATTAGGGGTGTCACAATACACTCAGTTCACGATATGATACGATATTTGAACAATATTTTTTTGCGATCGATTTGTAAGTTGAGGGGGCATCCTCCACGCTAATTTGAGTAATTTCACCATTTTCATCCTCCGTGTCTGTAACGTCCCTCGTCTGTTCAAACAAAGCAATGAAAAGGAGAGCGAGCCTGCAATCAGCTGCAGATCAGTGCCACCATGTTCAGCTTCTTTGTCTCGCGATGAGATTTCATCTCAACGATACATATTGTCACGTTTTGATATCGCAATATATTGTGGGATGATATATTGTGACATCCCTAATATATATATAGCTACAAAAATACACCTGTTAGTGAGGGGGTACAGTAGTATACTGTCATGAACATGAAGCAGGTTGGAGCCCAGATTGCATTGTGTGTGTGTGTGTGTGGGGGGGGGGGGGGTAAAGATCACACTGCAGGGGGGACTTCCTGACATGAAACTGTACACGTGTGATGTCACAGTGATTTTATGTCTGCCCTGTATCCATCACCATTTTCACTATCCATGAGTTTGCATCCCCATGTCAGCCCCAGCGAACGTCCACCCTTTCTCATAAAATCACATTTCTACACAAACACGCCAGCATGACAGACTCATTTTGATGGAACAGGTCACCATTTCTATTTAAGACTGTTTAAGGCCCCCGTTTTAATTAATATGTCATTTAAAGACCCTTAATAAACATTGTCAGCAACGCAATTCATATAGAAAAAAACAATGCCATTCACTTCAAAATAAAACACACAACCCAGATCCAAGTCAATAACTTTATTAGAAAAATAAGTTTAACTCGCCTCACTGTACAGTATAAAACAATTTATTTGCAAGAATGCAAACACACTTGTTAACCATAACAAAAAAAAAGAAATGTTTTGACCAGTAACATCTTTTCAAATAATTGTGATGATACAGACGGAGAGGGAGTGAAAAGTACAAAAAGTTAACTAAAAACAACTGTGTTCTGGTTGTTTTTACAGTCTGAGGCAGAAAAACGAGCTGCAGAAACCCTATAAAACGTGAGATGGTCAAGAAAACTTGTCCTACGCATTTTCATGTTAGAAATTCTGCACGTTTTTCCTAGACATTGAGAAATCCACCCTCAGCTATTTAGTCAGTTATTTATCTAGCGTAAATCTGTGATGTCCAACGCATTGCAGGATTATTATTTTGTGTGTGACAATTTACCGTTTTGGTGAACCCACTTTCCCTCAACCCACCCCATCTACTTGAGTTAGTGATTTTCGTACTAGAGCGGCAACGATAATCGATTGACAGAAAATTATGCTTTTTTGTTTCTTTTAATCAGACAAATGTGTAGTAGATCTGACCACCGTCAGTCAAAAAAAAAAACTTCTAGTGAGGTTTCCATACCAAATTTCAAGCTGAGAGAGAGGCCGTCATATCTGTATTACCGTGACATCAGTCAAGCCCAAGCGTGCCGTCAGTCATCATCAGTCCTCCCTAGTATACTGTATACTGTATATAGCGAGGGTTCTACGTCACCCCCCACTCAGGCGGATCATAGCAGCAGCCGGCATCGCGCCCCTGAAACCATCCTCTGAAGCCGTCATTTCAGCCCACCCACCTCCCCAGTCCACCACCAACGAGTGTCGACTCCGGAAGAATCCCGGGGGGGGGGGGATTTTCTCTAGCCCAAATAGATGCCGCCCTCTCACCTAAAGAGGAGCACCATCTTACAATGGAGTCATACGCCAAAGTACTTGCCATGCACGCCACTTGCTAAATAAAGTCCCTTGTTAAACCTTACCGACCGGTCTCTCATGATTTAACTACACATTTGTCTGATTAAAAGAAACAAAAAACTATCATTTGAACTAAGAAGACAATTAACCTGATTGAGTAGACAGAAAAATAATCGCCGTTAAAAAAAAAATCAATTAATCGTTTAAACTCATTTTTAAGAAGAAAATCTTGAAGAGAATAACCTCTCGTTCCAGCTTCTTAAATGTGAATATTTTCTGGTTTGTTTAGTCTTCTATGATAGTAAACTATCTTTGGGATGGCTTTGGGGAAAAGGTGAGCGATATTTTCCACCATTTTGTGACATTTTATAGACCAAACGACTAATCGATTAGTCGAGAAAATTATCGACAGATTAATGGATAATGAAAATAATTAGTTGCAGCCCTATTTCCTACGTTTCCCAAAATGCCTTTTGATAACCCCAGAGAGAGGGGGGAAGAAATACAGAGCAGTGCAAGTTTCGAGTCCTAAAACCCAGAAGCGAGTTGGCATTTTGGAGCCACGGGTTCCCCCGGCTGAAAAGTGATTATGATTTGAACGGGCTTTTGGTTAAAAAGCCAGACAAGAAGGTCTGGCTGTAAAGTGCGGCGGGGGAACCCTGTGTCTTGCACACATGCAAAATTTAAAGTGTCAATAAAAATGTGCAATAATTCCCACCGACAATGTATCACTAAAGGGTTTTATTTTATTTTAAGAAAAGGTTACAAAATAGTTTATAATTTAGATGAATCAAGGTCAAATTCAACTCATGGGGCATAAGGAAAATGCAGCAAACAAAATGGGCCCAAAAATGTAAGGTAGACCCATGTTTGTTTCAGGGTGGATTTTTATCTTTGAAGAATTTGCTCTTTATCGTTCAGATGACATATGATGTTAGTGTAACAACAACAAGACTGTTAACTAGACCATTTTCACTAGAGGATCATTTGTCACAAACACAAATATGTGACAGGACAGCAGACCTACAACCACATACAAATACATGGAATCTGTAGTCCTGCATTGTGGACTTCTTCCATTGTATTTTGTGCAATTCCTAAACTTTCCAGGACCTGGGAAGTGATCAAACTCACTTTCTCTACTCTTCCAGACCGGCATAGGAACCCCCCAAAAAGGCAGCTTTGTTGGATGTCAGTGAGCACACGTCCTTCCACTGATGGGAGCAACTACAACACACACTTAAGACCGTTTCCTCGTCGAAGGAGGCAACGCAAAACACAAAATTAAGACTCGTTGCCCCATCGATGAAGGAAAAGGAAGACTGTAGAGGCGGCTGTTTCCTGCCGTCAACATTGAACAAAAACAAACAAAAAGAAGACGAACAGTTTGTCCTAGCTACTGTACAATCTGGCAACTACATCATCTCACAGTTCATTTAAAGACAGCAATGCTTGTTCAGGCTCATTTCAGGTGGATTAGCTAACATGCCCACAGTCTCGCTCAACAGATACAATTCATCAAGTGCTCAGTTGTCGTTGCTTGTGCATATTTCCGAGGTGGGCGGTCGAACCCTGCCTCGGTTTCCTAAAGTACAGCTTGGGACAGGGCGGGCAAGTCCTCGAAACTGAGGTAGTTAACCAACCCTTGGTAGCTCAAGTTCTCAAAAGAACCATTTTCCTGGAATGCCTGACCTGCAGCGGCAGGGCGATCTCGCCGCTAATATTCTTGTGTAAAAAAAAAAATCTATCCGAGATGATCATGTCTAGTCCGTCGTATTAAAGACACCCCCCCCCCCCCCCCCCCAAAAAAAAAAACACACAAATAAAAAGTAAAATACATTAGCATCAAGCTACATTAGCATCAAGCTCCACTGAGCCACTCAAAAAAAATAAAAGTGCAAAGACATTTCCAGAGGGACGCCCACAATGAACTCTTACTTAGCAAGTCTAAAAAAAATGGCATATTGAGGAAGAAAGCGGGCGGGGCACAGAGGAGGAAGAGGTGGTGGTGGGTGGGGTGTATAAATGTGTATATATTTATATATATAAAAGTTGAATCTGTAGCAAGCAAAGCCCAAGTTTTGCTCTGATTATCTTCAAAAGTGGCAGTTTTGGGGGGGGGGGGGGGGGGGGTCTGCTCCTGTAAGGCTGGAAGACCATTGGACCACTGAGTCAGTCGACCTTACCATCCCATCCATTGGCAGCCTGCAGTGACTCACGCCGTGTGACACTGGCCAGTCTTCATAGCGACACATCAGGACCAGCTTCCGCCCCTTTTCCCTGCTAGCCAGGTCACAAAAGGAAGCAATTAGAGAATGGAAAACAGGATCACATTACATCTACACACACACACACACACACGCTAAGACAAGCTATGCTAGAGGAAAGAAAGAAATGAATTCTGTGTAAGATAGAAGCCAAACATTCAAGCATACTGAAAGACTTCCACGCTCCGTTAACATGCACATGGCAATGCCTTAAGAGGACAAGAATAGACCCTTTTCACAACACCCATTTTGAGTGTCAAAGCAGGGTAAACACAGGTGTAACTAATAACAATGAGCACCGGAACACCTAAATGGAGTAGAGCCATCATTAATGTTACTGGTTATACCTGTGTTTACCCTGCTCTTGACACCTCAAAATGGCTGTGGTGAAAAGGGTCTATTGGGATGGTGGTTTTAACAAAAAAAAAAAAAGTGGTTTGAGGGTGGACGTGGACAAGCTTCAGGAGGGGCGGGGTTAAACGAGCAGCCAGAATTTCTATAAAAGCAAAAAAAATGAAAACAAATAGCATGCCGGTTATTTACCACCATTGCACAATATTAAACTTTCCAAAGATAAACATGCAAGATTAGTATCCAGGCCTTCAACGGCTAAAGGTAGATCCTTCTGGGACTAGGAAAAGCTTCACTATCAAAGTGATGATCAAATTGTGCTCCCCCACCCCCCAGTAGCAAAAGGGACTCGAATAACGGACTTGGAGGTGGCGGTACGAGTTGCTCTTTCCACTGCGTCGACAATGACTGAATTTAGAACACCAATTTGTGAACCATGTGATTTCTGTGTGTTTTGACATGAGGAACTCATAAGGATGAAGTATGTCACTACACATACGGAGCACTTGAGATGCCAACTAGAGAAGTAGGTGATTTGGAATTTGATGGCATGCAAGGTGACATTGTAGCATGTGGCCAACATTGGCAAACCTTTGGTCCATTTTCTTCCACAAGGAGCCTTAAATTTGAAGGCAATTTGAAGAGGGAATTTGCCGAAACATGAATTTGCAACACAATTTGAGGTTTTGTACACGTGTGCGTGTATGTTTATTAAAGCAGACAAACAGCAAAGAATACAAGCCAAAATGTAAAGCCAAAAAATAGGACTGCGGTGGTCCTTTTTTTTCTTTTCAATAACAAGACACGCATTACTTTGTGACAATACAAATTGTAGCTTCATTTGTTTTAAATACAGGTTTAGGAGACATAACCGTTGTTGCTGTTAGCTACTTAAAACATGGAAACCAGAATTTCTAAAAACATACATGTAAAGCTATAGCCAAATAGACAGCTCGAGCACATGATTGCAATCTAAAATCGTTTTCACTTTTTTCAAACTTGGTTATGGAAAATCTTTAAACGACCACCTGTCATTAAAAAAAATAAGTAAATAAAAGAAACTAAAAGCAGTTGGCCAGAAGCAGGTGGGAGTGTGACTACTGTTCCAGTCCAAGCGGATTATTCAGATATGTACAAAAAGATACCTTGCCAGATGTCACCAATTTTTGGGGGAAAATAAAAAAGAAGCAGGCAACCGTATGTGATTTAGAGCCAATCAGATCATGTCTCTAAATAAAGAGAGAAAAACAAAAACAAAAAACAAAAAACACAGATTTTGTTATCAAAGCCCTACTGTTTCTACTTCCACTGCTGCCCAAAAGAATCCTGATAAAATTCCTGGTTGTCAGATTTGTAACCGGAATAGTTACCAGAATGATCAGCACCTTGGAGCGGTTGCTGAGCAATGGGTTGAGAGCCCCAGTTCTGATTATTGGTCTGGCGCCGCTTGGAATCTGGCTGGTTGTACCCGTCAGCTTTGCGCTTTCCTCCTACATTTCCACCGCGGCCACCCCGCGCACCACGTACCCCTCCTCGCCCTCTGGGCTGCACGCCTCCTCTGGCGCCCCGCCCGCCTCGGCCCGGTCCGGGCCCGCCGCGCTGGGAGAAGCTGGCCCTGCCCCTGGGTGGCCCGGTGCCGCCGCGGGAGGAGCCTCCCCGGGGGCCCCGGCCGCCGCCGCCCCGCCCCCGGCTCGGGGCCTGGAAGTCGTCATAGCCGCCGTAGTAGGGGTCGTCGTAGCCGCCGCGGTAGTTGTGATAGTCGTAGCCGCTGCCGTAGTAGTCGTAGTAGTCGTCGTAGCCGTAGTAGTCGGGGGGGTAGGAGTAGCCGCCCCGGCCTCCGCCGCCTCGGCCCCGCCCTCTGTTAGGTGGGGGCATGTGGGGCGGAGGGGCGTAGTAGTAATAGTCGTCATACCTGAGGAGACGGAAAGACAATATATAAGAACTGGGAGCACAATGTCCACAAGAGATTCATTTAACACAAAACATCCACGTCTGCGAAAAATGTGAAGACTATTCTGACAAAATGATTCCAATAAAACTCAAGTTGGATATTATATTAGCCATACTCCAAAATGCCGTCATTTTAAAAGGGTATAATCTTTAGTGTTTTTTAAATATTAAGCAACGGACATCCGATAACCCTTTGAGGCCCTGACCATAGACTTACATTTGTGTTTTCTGTGCTTGTCTCTGGGCCTTGCGCTCCTTCCTCTTCTGATCTGGCGGCTTGGCGAAAACAATCTCGATGTGTTCTCCCTCTAGCTCCTGACCGTTCATCTCTTCCAGTGCCTGAGGAAAGCAGAACATCATGCACATTTGCAACCACATCCACAAAATCCTTTTCATGAAACCAAAATCTTGACTTACAAACAACTTGAATAATCAGAAAAGGTGGATTCGACTAGAGCTGTGCATCTTCACTGATCTCACGATTCGATACGATTATACAAGTCTACGATTCGATTCGATTCGATTATACGATGCATCTTAAATCGATGCATCACTTTTTCCGCAATACATGATTTATTTTTTCTCACTTTCTTTTTTCTCACTGTGTGGCTACTTTTAAAATAAAAGTGCATTTGGAATTGCATTGTATTATGATCCATAATTAAAATAAACAACTGCATGTACTTACATTCTATTTTATTTGATTATAAAAAAAAAAAAATTATAATCGATTTTTGATATTTGTTAATCGATTCAGAATCGTCCTATTAAGCATCGCGATGCATCTCTGAATCGATTATTTTCGGCAGCTCTAGATTCGACAGGGCAAACTATGTTCATCCATGCATGCTTAGTATGCCGAAATAAACATGGTTAAGTCTTCTTTACAAATACACACACATTGTGAAGTCATATAGATGTGCTTTGTATTTGATGTCTGGGGTTGGGAAGCAAAAGTGCGTGACAATTGACACCAAATCTCTGGCAACAAGTCAAGTCAGCAGTCTACATCCACTCATACAAGCACAACTAGCTTGAAGTCCACGGCGCAGTGCTGTGACCATGCAAACTTATGGCACTTTAGGCAATCAGCACAATAGCTACAAAATTGTATAGCTAACAAATGGCGATTAAGACTTTTTCATACTTTTTAAGGGCCTTAATTTTCCCTAAATTGATTGATCAACTTTCAATACTTTTCAAGACTCCTGGGATACCCTGAACATTCACAAATAAGAGGCTGGTGAAAGGCAATACCTTGAATGCACCGTCTCTCTCCTCAAAGTGGATGAAGGCGTAGTCTTTCAGCTTCTTCACTCTCTCCAGTTTCCCAAACGCACCGAAGGTTTTCTCCAGGATTTCTTCTGTAACACCGTTGGCAAGGTTTCGCACAAATAAAACCTTCACCTGCAGAGTGGGCAGCGAAAAGAGGTTCAATATCTCAGGTCCTTTTCACTAACTGCAAGTTTGCTTCACGTACAATAACTTGAAGATTCCTATTCAAGATAATGGCTCCAACATACACATCCTTATCACAAGTCCACAAGAGCCTAGTTGTCATATTGGCAACTCTGAAACATTCGGTTGATCAAGAACGCTCCCAGTAGTTGAAGAAGCCAGAAGTGTAGAAAATGATGTGGCCTCAAACTCACAAAAATAACCATATTAAATAATCCTATTAATATCTAAATAATTTTAGTCATAATTGTGACAATTCAAAAAGGTGTGACACATTAAACTCAGCTTGTTTCAAAATAAAAGCTCCAACTAGGGACCGTTGAGGTTTACCTTGGCCATGACATCTGGGTCGGGGTCCTCGATGGGGTCGGCCCACTCCACGGTCACCACGTTGCCCCACACCTTCACCTTGCCGCTCATTAGCCGGCGGCGCGCCTGAGCCGCCGTTTTGTGATCTTCATACTCGATGAAGCAGAAGCCGCGGTTCTTCTTCTTGTCGTCCGGTTGGTGGTAGAGTATGACATCACTGAGGCCCTCTGGTGGTTTAAATGAAAGGGGAGAGGGTGAGTGAGAATTTACACACAAGAATAAACATAATCCAGCACTATTAAAAGCTGCTTCAGTCAATGAGCAGCAGAACTGGGACATTGGTTCTCAAAGTGGGGTCCTTCAGGGATTTTCACAGGGTCCACAGCAAAAAGGGGAATAATTTATTTTCACTATAATACCGTCCATTTGGTCATGGGTGTCGTACGCTTTCTGTAAAAAAAACATCTAAAAGCAAAAATCGTATCGGGCAGGGTCTCTGGTACAAAATATTATCAAATAGTGGTGTAATTGGTGGTCAGTTTAGGGATGCTTGAAAAAGTTTTGAGAAGCACTGAAGTCGGAAGCAGAAAGGTTTGACACAAAACCAAAATCAATAAGAAGTGAGTTGTGAGGAATGTTGAACTGTGACTCATCTCAGATCTCAGACAGCAGAAGAGAACGGAGCTCACCTGTGACTTTAGGGTTAGGGTTAGGTAGCTCACCTGAGGGTTAGGGGTTAGAGGTTAGGGTTAGGTAGCTCACCTGTGACTTTAGGGTTAGGGTTAGGTAGCTCACCTGTGACTTTAGAAAACTCTTCCACAATCTGCTCCTTTGTTTTACTTTTGGGAATGGAGCCAACAAACAGCCTGTTATTAGCCACAGAGATGCACACCCCAATGTGCTTGCCTGGGCGAATCTCATGATTATTACACTGTAGAAAGAAAGAAATATAGACAAATATATATATATATAAGATGAAGTAACAACACAATGGTTGAGGGAAGAGGTGCGAAGCTCAGCCACCTCTAACAGTTTTGAGACACAGCAACTCCTCAAATACTTCTAACCCCATGAGGGTTAGAAGGAAGTTACCGAGTGACTGAGCGCCATGAGAAAACGTACCAGCTTCACTGCCTCCTGGGCAGCGTCTTTAGAGCAGAACGTGACGAAGGCGTAGCCCCTGTTCAGGCCGCTGAGAGGATCCATCATTAACCTCAGGTCCCAGACAGGCCCTGCCTTCTCGAAGAGGGGGACCAGCTCGTCCTCAAACAAATCGCGAGGAATCTTCCCAACAAATATCTAGACAACAACATTAATATTAAGAACAGCAGCAGAAACATACCACCTTCTCAGAGGAACAGGTTCAAAAACATCTAATTACAAAAAATAAAAAAAAATCGAAATACAAAACAAAACAAACAAAATCATTCCTTTGAGAATTCATTCTTGACTTTTCTCATTTGTTAAAGGAGGGAGTAACTATGCTGCTGGCTATGAACAGACTAACTTCAGCCATTGATCAAACAAAAGCCTACAGGAAACACAAGAGCATGATAGCTAAGCATTGGTGGCCATTAGAAAACAGTGAGCTATTTCCTATCTGGTCTGATAGTAAAGTTGACTCATGGTAACCGAACGTGAAGGAGCTTACCTCTGTTCCAACTGTGGGCTGGACGCCGGTGAACACCGACTCGGGCGGGGGGCCGCCATACTTGCGCTGGCCTGTTGTTACGTCGAGTGTGTAGTGGGTCCTGTCCAGGAGCTCTTTGATTTTAGCCTCATCTGGTCCTTTAGTGGCATCTGTCACTTTAGTCCCTTGTTTCTCCCTCTGTCTGTAAGTCTTCATTACTCCACAGAGAAAGGCACTTTTGTTCTGGAAGAGAGAAGATGAGTTTCATTTCAACGTGAGATATCCAGCATTAGTTTAGATGAGGGGGGGTGACACCTAAATGAATAACAAACGGGAGGGAAAACTTGACGACTATTCCTTCAGAAGTTGTAGCTGTCATAGACTGTGTTGCATAGTTGATTTCTCTATTGCTGACAAAAATGTGTTTGGATAAAAGCGTCTGCTAAATGATGTAATGTAACACAAATTGAAAACAAATAATCATTCTTTTCTGGATGATAGTAGGTCACTAAAGTACTAGGTTGACAAATCACAACAACACTTATTTACAGAGTCCAAAACATTGAAATCACTTTTTTTTTTTTTTTAAGAAAACGTGCAGTGGTTTGAGAACTAACCTGTCAGATCTTCATTGATGCCAAAGCCAGGCATGTGATTAAACTATTATCCAACAGGCAGCAGCACCATCGTTCACTTACTTGCACGTGTGACAGATCACTTTCTTTGAACTGGATCAGGACTTGCAGCGCTCCGTCCTCGTTGAATTCTTTCAAAGCTTCGATGGCCCTTTCGTCGAGGTCAGCGTGCGCTACGAGGCCTGGAGGACAGGAACACACGACAAAATGATCAATCATCTGGGGTTCCAAAAATAAGTCGTCCTAAAAACATATTCAAATCAGTGAATTCCAAACGGGTAAAAGCAGTGATACAGAAGATGTGATGACGTGATTCATGCAGCCTTGAAGCAATCACAAACATAGGCCTAATGGAGGTAAAAAGAAAAAATAGATATATATCAGTGCATTTTAAATTTTAATCCTATTCAAACTTTGCACCCTATGACCACATGATACCCCAAAACAACTTCTGCTACACTTTACAGGATGCAAACTCATGGAGGGTAAAAAAAAGGTGACGGATACAAGCAGGGCAGACTCAGACATTCTGCCATTTCAACTCTAGTGACCGGCCACTTCTGTGCACCTCCGTGCTAGATAGATGCTTCGAAAAGTCCTCATATCAAGAGTTTTAAGCCTGGAACCACCCAGCTACTGAATTGTGAGTGACCATTGTGAGCTCCAAGTCAAATGTTTTAAGGTTACTCATGACTTAGTAGCTGGCTGGTTGGTTTAAAACTCTGGCTGTTGAGCTCTATAGTGAAACCTCTGGTTTTTACTGGCTCTTTCTGGTACAGGCCAATATTCGTTCTTACTAAGCCCGTTTAGCGACAGGTTTTGTGGGCGAGAGCTGAAAAGTGCGGTCACTGTTGGATCTCCCTAATGCTGCACAAACCGTTCACAGCCAGGGATTCCGCTAGGCATTTTTCCAGACGTTCCAGAATTCCGGCCATATCGAATATTTACCGGCCGGCGGCCACTATTAAAAAAAGGATGTTATAAAAGAATTGTTTCCTAAATAAACGTTTTGAATCTATTTCTCTATAGTGTATTCTTTAGTATAGTATAGTTGATTATCTTCATTCCGGTGTTGTCATTAAGAGGCCGATTTTGCAGCAAGAATATTTTAATTGGTCGGCACGTTGTTCTCGGTAAGGACGCTTTTGTTATTGAAACAGACAACATGCATGCTCCTATTGTAGCCTATCTATCTGCATTTGCAGACACTCGTGAACCCATATCTTCTGGACATTGCCTTGATGAAAAAACAACGTAGTGTTAGCTAAGTAATAAGTGCGACAGTGTCAGTGCAGACAGCGCACAACTTGAATCTCCAGCAATAGGCTACGCACCTTAATCTCCCTCCACACCTGGCACCTGCGGCAGCTCTCCTGCACTCGATCAGCATTTTGATTCATCTCCTCATCATACGAGCGTCGGGCAACAAGCGCGAGCCATTGATTGATTGATTGATTCGCCCGACGTAGGTAAAAATACTTTTTATCTCCGCTAAATTGACAGCCTACGTAGGTCTCTTTCGCTTTTGACGGCGGCAGGCACGCTAGTGTTTCTTCATGAGGAAGAATAGGAGGTGGTTGACGCTTTCCTGCCGTCTTGCTGGCCTCGGTTGAAGTACTTGTCGTTGCACGATCTAGATTAAAAAAAGGACTGGCCTAGCAAGGGATGTCTGTTTTGACATTTCGGTTTCCTCCTGCATGAAGTCACAGTGGGTCCAGCGCTGGCCGGCGGGACTGATGCTGCGCGTGTGGCTCTTGAACGGCGCGCTACAGTAAAGAAAGCGTCTGCTATATTTTTCTTTTTCACCAACACTCAACATAACGGGGCGGGAAAAATATGATGTAAGTCTCTATTTAAGTCGTAGCTTATTGGCAACATCACTTAGGCTATAGGTCACACAATATTAGCCTATTTTATATAAGGAATTGATTTATCTGGCACATTTTCAGCCGGCCACTTGAGCCGGTGACCTTTTAATTTGCCGGCCCACGGCAACAAATACCGGCTAAAAGCCGGCTAACGGAATCCCTGTTCACACACAGCACCACAACATTGGAACTTTCAATACAAGATAATTCCCCGGGGGGTTGGGACAGGTTGACGACATTAACTGACAAAGCTGACACTGAATTGATTTTTTACCCTATCAAATATTAAAGTGTTGTGCTGGAAATGAATAACAAAGCACAGCGATGTCACTGACGGGAACATTTAAGACAATTGAAAATTGTCACAACACATTTTTTAACATCTTAAAAAAACATGCTTTGGCTTAGAAAAAACAAATGTACATCCGCTTTGGGTCCTGTTGGACGGGTTCAACTCCCCAGCCAGACAGCTGCTCTGTTATCTCTGTGTGCCACGATACCAGCTGACTTCAAACTGCCTTCCTTGAAACATATATGTCTACAACCATCTTTTTGCCAATTCTTGAGGTTACCTTCCGGTGTTGTTGCTACACAATGCTGGGGAAACGGAGCTCGCTCTCCTATGAGTTACGCCCACTGACGCCAAACTCAATACAAAAACCAGTCAGTTACTGTTGTCTTGCTTGTCACTAAGTGTGCCCAACTGCTAGGCAGCACTCTGCCGCGGAACCAATGGTGTCCGTTGAAAAAAGCATGTGATCTACTCGCCATAGGAAGAGCGGAAGGGCTCTCAGCTCAGAGCCACAAGCCAACCTAGCTGGCTGCTATAAACGGTCACATAAACAGACGGAAATAAAATGTGTCAGACGATGGTTTTGTACATGGGAGACAGGGCTACAGTTGCAGCAGACAATAGTGCTAGCTAGCGTTAGCTGGCTGGCATGAATGAGATGGCTAGTTAGCATTTTACTGTCGATGGCTACCGGTAGCGATGTTAGCATTAACATCAATTTTGTCATATACACCGAGTGTATATGACAAGTCGTGAAAGCGGCTAGCCGCTCGCAATCTTCAAAACGTCCGTTGACTATCTGGCTATCGTTATGCATGTTGTCTGGTAGACCATTTATAATTTAGCAGTTATCTGAATATGCGGTTATGGTTTCAACTATCTGTGCTTCCTTTATCAGACTACAGCTAATGTTAGCTGCTCAACAACATGCAGTGCCTAACGTTAGTAGTCAGGTGCAGGTGTTTATTCAGAACACTGTCAGTGTCTGCCCACTGTCATCAACCTGCCTTACGATGTTACACTGTGGGATATGTGCACCACATCCATATGATAAAATAACCTATTTGTATAGCACCTTTCTTAAGGTTACAAAGTGCTTGTACACTAGAATAAGCACACAAAAGACCAAATGTATAATACGGCAAAACAATTATAAACAAGCACAGAAGAATTAAAAATAAATGTAAAATCACACATTAGAGATGAGAGAACTCCTTTATCTTCCTTCACCTCTCCTGGCTCTCCTGTGTGGTTCTGTGGGTAAAGCATGGCACTAATAATGCCAGTGTGAGCAGTTTGGATTCCCTCTGGGGCAGTCAGTAGTTGAGTATTTGCACTTTCACTTAGAATTTGAAATCAGATTAAGGCTCTTTGCACACCAAGTCAGTTTTTTCCATTTGAAGTTGACACAAGTAAAAAAAAAAAAAAAAAACGACCTCACTTATTAACGTTTTCGGAACAGGCTTGATTTTCTGCGGTTTTGCATTCAGTTAAAAGCCTTTTGCGAGCCTTTTAACCCATGTGTGTGTGTGTGTTTGGGAGAGAGAGACAGAGGAGCGGCTGAGTGGAGTGGCAGCTGGAGAGACATGGTGCACTCTCCGCTCCCTCTCCCCGGGGCACGGTGCTTCGGCTACCGGCCACGGCCCACCACAGCTGGCTTGTCGAGCACGGAGCCCCTGTCCGTATACGGCACCATTCCCCGACCTGCTGCCATGATCTGCCTTCTCCAGTCCACATCACCACTGTTGTAATGTGCATACAGGAGAGGACGAATATTTGTCTCGCATTGCGAATATAACAACAAAGCTATGAATAAAACGCATAGGACTGAATGTGCAAGGTGTCTGTGCGTGAC
This sequence comes from Poromitra crassiceps, assembly GCF_964638095.1. Lineage (NCBI taxonomy): Eukaryota > Metazoa > Chordata > Actinopteri > Beryciformes > Melamphaidae > Poromitra > Poromitra crassiceps. The sequence goes on along the minus strand of NC_139630.1, from coordinate 57,724,168 downwards.
GATTTTTTCAGGTGACGGATTAACAAAAACGCATACGAACTCTGTGCAAAGAGCTTACGTAGAGGAGCGTTGTGTGCATGTGTTGAGCATGTAACTTGCGTCTTAAAGAGCATGTTTCCCCCTCCAAGTATTAAAATACAGGAGGTCAGACAGTGGCAGAGCAATAAATCTTCAAAAGCTTGACTCACCTGCTACGTAAATTTCATCCAGCTTTTCAGCAACTTTCTGGGGTAAACCTGCTTCCAATAAAGTCTCGAAATGTTCCGAGTGGGTGACCTCTGGCTCTGCAGTCGTATCCATTGGTTCCTCTGTGCCAGGTTCCTCTGTGCCATTCCCGTTTACATGATCGGTGGCCATGTCTGCAGACATCTGTGCAGATGAGATTAGTGCGGTGTTAACAACACTTCAGTGATCAGAGCGGGTGTGTTTACCAGCAGCTCGCTGGTAACGCTTCAGATTGGCGCCACTGTTTTGGCCACGATTTTGCTAACGCTAGCTTTATGGCTAACGTTGACGCTAAAAACCAGCTGTAAACTGCACGAACACTATCTGTCGGCGCATTTTAAGAGTTTTCACATTTGGTATATGAATTGATAGGTGATTACAATTGAAGATTGATTGATTGTACAAAACCCATGCCCAACGCTAGCTAACTACTGTCCATACCACCACGCCTCTGTAGACATAACGCTAACGTTAGATAGCTAGCCTGTGTGGATCCCAGGCCCAAGTCTTCGCCAGACGCGCGGAAGCTTACACTAACACTAAACTAACGTTAGTGCATCGTTAAGAAAACGTCACATGCAATTGCTTTAGGCTAACGTTAGTTGCATTTCTCTTCTTGGACGTCGGATTAACCAACCTTCAATCATATTATGGGCCTCTTCTCAAAATGCCGGCTGCTGTTACCTTGCTAACACATTAGCACGTTAGCACAGTAGACGGCCGCGAAAACTCGAGTCCCCGACATAGATTAGCATGGCGCTCTAACAACGGAGCAAAAACAAACAGCATTATGTTTACTAATCGGTGGTCATCTCGGCAGATACGTACCATGCGAAGCTTCAATTGGGTGCACGATGCCGACTCTCCGTGTGAAAGGTGCTTCAAAGAAAGAAAAAAAATCCACGCCGGTGTTGCTGCGGCTGGTTTTCTTTGCTCCCGGGTGACACAAAATGGCGGCTACGTAAGGTAACGTCGCGAGTTCTCGGCCGCATGTAAGGGGTTTCTTGAACTGCTCCTCACGGGCTGCTCAGTTTTCTTGAGTCGAAGGCTGAAGTGGATCGGCCGGAGGGAGGGGGCAGGACCTATCCCTAAACCCAACCAATCACCACTCATCATGTCCCTCCGGCCAATCCATTCTAGCACGGGCCGTTTTCTTTCTTTCTTTCTTTCTTTCTTTCTTTCTTTCTTTCTTTCTTTCTTTCTTTCTTTTCTTTCCATGATAATTAGGTATCATGGAAGGTATCGTGTTCCATCGTGGTTATTTGGCTGTGGTTGACTTGAAATTACAGGAAGAAACATGGGGAAAAGATAGGTAGTGGTACCAAGTTAAGAAGGCTGCCCCAGACTGCATAAAACACAAAATGACAACATGATATGCATGATATGTTTCTTTATTTCATAAACAGAAATGGTGTCTAGACAAAAAAAAGTCATTTACATAACACTAGCAATTGAAATGAATGAAAATGGGGTTTGCACAATATCGTATTTACAATGGTTATTAAGTCATTTTAATTCATTAGGGTCATGTAGCATTTAAAAATTATAAAGGTAAGAAGTCTTAGTAGAGAATAAGCAAATAACAGCTATTTCAAATTGACAATATTAACACAAAACAGTCATCTAGAAAAATGAGAGAGAAAAAAACTTTTGACTACAAGCTTAAGAGCTATTACATTAAAAATGATGCACCAAAATCTACTAATACAATAATCCATAGAATCTGTGTAAAAAGCATGTAGAAAAACACCTGATGCAGTTTGTTGATACAGTCATTGACCAGTTATGAGAGGTATGAAGGATTTCACAGGTAGTTAAGTGTGAGAAAGTCCGCACTGGTGACTCGGGGATGGGGGCCAGGCCCCTGCAGGCCAGGCCCCTGCACTGCAGGCCAGGCCCCTGCATACACTCACTTCACTTTGAAGGTGAACTATGGCCTCTGCAAGTTCTAAGGCAAATATTGGAGGTGCACTTGTATCCATGTAATGCTGAACCATCCCAACAGTTGGATAGACACGGTGAGGACGCCGACACTCACCGTTTGTCTCTTTACAAAACACCCATAACCAGTCCAATTGAAACCTAGCGATTTTACATGGCAAATTGATCAAACACGACATGACACCTTTTTGTAAACATATTCTTTTACTCAATGATCTCAGCCTGCGTATTCAACCAGGATACCAGATTAGTATAAAGTTGAGCAATCTGTGAAAAAGGCAAGTTTTGTTCATATTGTTTTAGAACAACCTTTGGAGTTGAAGAGCCAGTGTTTGTTTCAGAGAAGCAGGAACAAAAAAGAAAACGGTCAAACAAAACAAGACAGACACACAGCAAAACACAGAGTTACAGCAACAGCAAAAAAAAAAAAAAAAAAAAAATCACTGAAACGAATCCATTGTAATGGCCATAACAAAAAATCCAATATAAGTGTTTGGCTTGTACAAAATCAAGTAGCATAACCTGGAGGATTCCTCATAATGCTGTGATCAATTAAATTAATCAATTTCATTTTAAGAGCTTTCTATGTTTATAATCACTGGTTTATCAGTTTAAGGATTTTAGGGTAAACAATGTTAAATTGTTGTTTATGTGACCTTTTTTCAGATTCAAACTAATCAAGTCAAGAAAAAGAAAGTTTGCTAGTAAGCAAACAAACTAGCAACATGTACAAAAACCTGCTTCAGACTCTGATATGGAGAGCAATGTCAAATGCTTGGCACCCTGAGACGTTGAAGGAGAATGAGTGTGGAAATGATAGTCTCCATGGTGTAAACCAGACTTCTCTAGGTGTGATTGAAATGAAGACGGCATGAAATCATCTGACCGGTGCCGCTGAGGAGGACGAGGCCCGTTAGTGGACTCTGACCAAACGGTCAGCAAGCGTTGACAGACAACACGGTCTGACGGCATCACTTCATCCGTTTGTGTGACCTTTACAAGAAGCTACGGGCTCCTTAAAGTGGAACTAACAACTTGAATCATTACAAAATGTTGCACACAGTAGGCCCACCAAACAGACATGATTCTATGCACCTATGCAGAGAACAGCTTGGATGGTGATCATTGTGGCATTATTAGGGGATAAAAGAGATACCCAGGGATTATAATGAATTCACATATTTTCCTCAAACCACTGAACAGAGAAAGATCTTGGATCAAATAAAGCCTATAAGTCTGGAACAGCAGACTTTGCAAATTTGACTTCAAAGCAAACAGGAAAAAGTACATCCAAAAGATTATGACTTGCAGAACGTTTGCGGGGGGGAGGGGGACTTCTGTAATGTAGACCAGTGGCTCTCAACCTTTTTCCTATAAGGACTCTTAATTTAATCCACATTAGTGCCTCAGACCCCCATCCGATGAGATTTTGTCTCTTGAACCCAAATCTGAGAATATTATTATTATTTTAGATACAATTGTGTCCAGAATTCTATGACTGTCTAATTAGTAATCAACTTACTATCAAATTAGAAATTCTTCTACAATCTCTAATTGTGTTTAACTTTGGTGAAGTTTAACAATTTAATCAAGGACCCCCTGTTGAGAACCACATTCTACTTTCATTTCCTGGGTTTGAATCTCTACAACCGACTGCTTCACTTAAAAGACAGTGAAGACTGCTTCACTTAAAAGTGAAAATGCACACAAGGATGAAAAGAGCACAAATGTGGGGAGGGATCACACCAGTTAACAATTACAACTTTTCCGTACAGGTGTGCACTGTGTATACGTGTGTGTGTGTGTGTGTGTGTGTGTGTGTGATGGTGTCTGGGTTTGTGTACGGTTCTATGAAAGAGGGACTGATCTTTAGAACCTTTAAAGACAGGATTATCAAATACACTTAAACTTACTGACACAGTTTTACATGTCGGATCATCATTTGGACTAGATCTAAGATTTACAATGATAACGAGGGAAGAGGAAATCCACTTGGGCTTCTCACAAATTTATCCAAACCTTAAAGCCCCAATCCAGGGTTTATTTGGCCACAAACAATTTAGACATTAAAATAAGGAGTCTGAGCGTAGAAATAAGCTTGTGAAACTCACCAGAAGTGAAAATACAGGTCTGTTTTACCTCCATTTCTTACAAGCATCCCACATACTTTACAATTCTAAAGTACACAGTCAACTTCGTTATGTTTGTTTCAATTCATATACGAACCAATTTCCTTAAGGTCACAAACTGAAGCTCAGTTTGTCTACAATCTCATCTCTAATCATGTATCAAGGTGACAGTGTTTCAGCAGGGGGCGCCATACTACAATTATGAATTGGGGCTTTAAAGAGCTTTGAATAAAAGCTTCACATTCCAATTGAATTCACTCTTTGTCATTGATTATGGCTCTTTGAAGCACGTCTCTATCACGGTGGAGATCATTCAATTTGTTTTTACATAGGAAATTTAAAATATCATTTTAAAAGCAGACTGTTCCAGAGAGAACTTACGAGGCAAACATAAGCTAGACAAACTAACTAGGCTTATAGCTATAGGCAGCATGCATGCACATCACAAAATAGGATGTTCCAACAAATGTACAATTAGGGCAAACATGTTACTATTTTATATGATTGTTACTCAATCATGTTGACAACACATACACTGCTTTCACGTCAAATGAATTCTGAATTAGCTTATTCAATTCCTAAAGAAATACAAATATAAGATGTGAACACTCTCATATGAAAACATTAGCTTCCTTTTTGTGTTAAAATACCTGTTTATGTTTTAGATGCAAGTTCTTCATAGAGATTTTTTTTTTATGTATATCAATATGCTTACATCAACAAGATGATTACTTTTGAAGTGCCAAATTAAGTGCTCCAGTCTCAGACTTTTAAGGGTTCTGAAACTAAGAAGAAGACCCTCGATGAAGTGCTAACTGGCTCTGGTTGCCTGCAGCCAGAAACAAAGTGCCTGAATCAAGTTCCAATTCTGGTCAAATATTTGCTAAGAAAATCGTTTTTGTCAATAGATTTTTCTTCTTTTTTTTCCCAGGATACATCTGAAAAAGTATCTATCACTCAAGTTGTTGCGTTGGTGTTTGGCCGCGCTTTCTGATGAGACGTCAAAAGAACATCAAGAAATTCTAAGCGTGTCTGTGAGAGTGTAACACACTAGCATGTTTAAATACTGATAGGAAATAAGGTTAACACGTTATAATACTGTACACACAATTGATAGTTACTAGGTAACTACTGAGGAACTAACTAACTAACTAACTAACTATTAAGTTAGTCAGTTCTTGAGTAACTCCTAATCTTAATGTTATAGTAGTAGCTAATCAGTAGTTAATGAATACATAATGATTCAGTACTCAGTATGATGCGGCACGTTACTTTAGGGTCGCAAAAAGTGCAACTTTTGGACAGGTACGAAGTAATGATTGATGCTATAATACTACTGATATTATATGCATATATGTGTGTGAGTAGTTCATGAGTACTGAATCATTACTTATTCATTAAGTAATGATTAGCTACTACTATGACATTAAGATTAGGAGTTACTCACACATTAACAAATGGTTAGTTCCTCATTCGTGTTTCATCAGTCCCCTACTAACTACTCAAAATGTTGCGTACAGTGATGTAACGTGTTACCGAAATAAGATTCCCTCTAAAACAACAAGGCAAGGCGGAACTCTTTTCACATTTTTAAGAGGAGTCAGAGGTGGAGAGGCGGTGGCTGGAGCCACAAGGTAAACACACGTCCTCTATATCAAATTTCTTATTTTTTTCTACATGCATGGGGCTAAAAAAAATCATGTTTAGGTGTTTGACCGAATGTGTGTGCATTTCTATGTTGAAGTGTGTGTGTCTGTAATGTGGGTGTATCACGCTGACTTCCTGAGGAGGAGAACACCCACCATGATGGGGACTATTCCGTTAGGCAGGACAGGAACCAGCAAAGAAAATATTTTCCCTTAGCGAAAAGGTGCTTGACATAACCCCGCAGAAACAGAAAGATCTAAGCCTCTACCTGTACAATATCACTGTTACAGTCATCATGCTCCATAATATATACATTTACCTTCTGCCAAACAAGCACTTGAAAGTCACCGTTACAACATCCAAATACAATGGTATTGCTGATGAGTGGGAAAATAGCCATTTAACCGCCTGGAGAGAAGAAAGAAAATAATTCTTTTTCACTTTGAATTCAGTGCTGAGGAAGGCAAAGGAGGAATGTTTAGGTACAGCCTGTACAAAGTTCTCCTGTACACAAATACAAATGTGAGACGCAGAAGAAGATTTTTTTTGCATATGAACATTTTACAGTCTTGCTGCATCATACAAGTTCTCACGTACAGAAGCTGTATTCTCATTTTCATGAATTAGGTTTTGAACATTCAGAAGATTTTCCTGAGTTTGAATTGCTGTGACAAGGGTCACTGAGAAATAGCGAGATAACCACAGAGAGGGAGAGAAAGACAGAGAGAGAGGAAGAGGTAGAAAAGAGTAGGGCGGGGTATCGTTCAATTACGAATTACGATGCCAATACCAATACCAGCAACCTTAAAGTAATACCGATACCAAGAATACTCCATTTGATAGTGTTTTGTTTTTAAACACACATAGTATAGCCATACTTTTTGAACATTTTGGTGGCATCTCGGCATGCTGAACTGCCAACTCCGCCACAGACACCGCGCTCGCCTTCACCACCACATACTCTGTGGGTTGTAGCTGCTGCGGTAGTGGGCCAATCACACGTCACATTAAATCGAACAACGCTTGCGCCGATTGGCTGCCAGCAAAACCATACAAATAGTCATTTTTATTCTAGATCTGTGTACAAAAAGGATCGAATGGAGGTATCGTTTGAGTAGCAAAGTTTCGATACTACTTGGCACTGGGTTTCTTCAGTCGATATGGGTCCCAAGATGAAAAGCTTTGCGAAGCCCTGCCATAAAGGTATTGAGTACCGATACCCAGCCCTCGAAAAGATTAATAGACAGAGCCAGAGTGGGGAAAAGGAGAGAATGTGGAAGAGAAAGGCAGAAACAGAGATTCTATACCACACAGAGAGACAGAGAGAGAGCTGCTGCTAGGTCCGATGAGGTGTGACTTTGAGTTGTGATCTTTGCCCATCCCTGTTGTGAGTAGACTGCCATACGTGAGGAACAGTGTCTCCATCCCTGTTGTGAGTAGACTGCCATACATGAGGAACAGTGTCTCCACTGTAGAGGTTGCTGCCGGAGCGAGTATAGCACCATTATAAGGGTTTGGTGAGAAGCTCCCACTTTGTCGTGGGAAGAGGAGAATACCTGGAGAACAGTATTGCTGCTGTTAAGACAACTTTAGTGTCAACCTTAAAAAAAAGACAGCACAAAAAGACATAAATACAAACAAAGCTTGTTTTCAATGAACACTGGCAGAGGCTGAACCATCTCAACAACCCCGAGAAAGGGTTTGTCAGAAGAGTAAAACTCAAATTAAATAATCATAATAAAAAAACAACAACAACAACAACAACACAGAGAACCACCGTTACTTAGTACAGTCCTTCCTTGGCTGCTCGTCAGTTGTACATTTGTCAGTCATCTCCTGGCAAAAATCGACCGTTACTGTCTGGTTGGATTTCTCCAAGGAAAGCCCCGCCTCCATGTACAAGCCGGCGTCTTGTCCGTCCATATCTTTGAGCGACCCGCCTGCCCCGTTTCTGACGGCCGAGTCGCGCTCGCTCTCGGAGGGGCCGGGCGACCTGAGGAAGCCGGGCTCCGGGGTGGTGGAGCCCGAGCGCGTGGTGGTGAGGTCGATGCTGGTGGCGGCGGGGAGGGGCTGCTTGGTGTTGGGGCGGGGGTTGGAGTTGGGGTGGTGGAGGTTGGGCTCGGGGGCGGCGCTGGAGTTGGCGGGCCGCAGCACGGGGCAGTAGTGGTGTAGAGACTGGACCTGCTCGGGGCTCAGCTGCACGTCACGGCACACCTCCTGGGACAGGCAGGAGAAGTTCTCCCACAGCTCGCCCATACACGCCTTCAGCTGGTTCCTCTCTGTCAGCAACTTCTCCTTCTCACAGACCTGGAGGTGCGATAAATAAGACATTGAATTGTCCCATAGCACAGCAAGATGTAGAGCGTTTGACCTTTTGAGGCTGACAATTGAAGAAAGAACAATGCAGCTAATAGTTTTCCACATGGAACATGGTCCTACTCTTAACCCCTCCCCCCTCCCCCTGACCCACCCAAATGAAATTGAATGAGTGACAGGTCGTAGCACCGATGAGAGAGCGGTTCGAAAAATGGGGTGCGTCTGATCGCAAAGTCGTTACTGATTGGGGAGGACTGAAGCCATCAATGGCATATGAACGGTTCCCTCCCATAACCAGCCCTCTGAGGGAAAGTGTCCCAGACCCAGAGAGAGCTCTGCAGCATGCAGTAATGTAGTGTATCAGACCCAGAGAGAGATCTGCAGCATGCAGTAATGTAGTGTATCAGCGTAAGAACTCTCATGGGTCTGGCATTGAGACTATACTATCCCTAGCTACGACCCCTTTCCCTAGCCCGCCCTTTCCCTTACCACGCCAATCCCACCACCCACAGGTTTACTTTGACCACTTGCTGGCCCGTACGGCCCATACAGCCCGTGCGGCCCGTACTCTCTGTCCTGGAACCCGTAATCTCTGTCCTGGAACCCGTAATCTCTGTCCTGGAACCCGTAATCTCTGTCCTGGGACCCGTACTCTCTGTCCTGGAACCCGTACTCTGTCCTGGAACCTGTACTCTGTCCTGGAACCCGTACTCTCTGTCCTGGAACCCGTACTCTCTGTCCTGGAACCCGTACTCTCTGTCCTGGAACCCGTACTCTCTGTCCTGGAACAAAACTAGTTTCAAGCCAATCTCGTCCCCCACGTGCCTGATGAGGGCTAAAACATGTCGTCTCATCCTCAAGCCAAAAAAGCAAGTGATGAAGCAGTATCATTATGACCGTGATATATTTCCTCTTCATGAGATGTTTCTGTTGGATCTCTGCTCTAACTAGCTAGCTTGAAAAAGTAAAAATGTAACTATATTATTTGTGTCCATTACAGGCCAACGGGGATGGGAGACCTTGAAACGTATGTTCTATCAATGTTGGTGCAATTCCTACTTGTCGCCAATAGAGGCCGACAAAGCTAATACATGACTGAATCTCCCTTTAATATTTTCTCTCATCATCTACCTCAGGCTGACAGGTGCCACTTCTTAACATGAACTGTGGATTATAACCGTAGAATCAGGTCCGACTATCCCCCGCAGTTACCCTGATAAATAATAGTACATTAGGTCAGGTTGCGATCCATTTAGGGATATTTCTCCTTGATGCATAAAAAAAAAAAAAAAGAAATCCCGGGATAGAGAAGGAGCTGTGTTCTCTGTCTGATTAGGAGGAGGTTGAGAGCAGCAGTCTTCTTGTCCCGGGTCGACTCACCAGTTTTCTTATCTCGCACTCCAGGTTCAGGATGCAGTCGAGCTTCCTCTTGCGGCAGCGCTGTGCTGCGATGCGGTTCTTGCTCCGCCGCCTCACGTCGTGGATGAACTCCAGCTGCTCTGAGGTCAGTTTGTGCATTTTCACCATCATCTGGAAGTCGTTCCGTGGAAGATTTGTGATTTGATCTACAGGGAAAGGGAGCTTTACCTGTGAGAGAACAAACAACAGAGAGCTGTCAATCAAAGAGTCAAGGTGAACTGAACTTACATCTTCCTCCTACAGCCCTTTTTGCTCAACAGTCACGTGGCATTTCATGCCCTGGAAGTGAGTTTCCCATTCATTTTCTCCATAGACATTTCAAAAAACGAGTTTTAAGGCTGGAACCAAGCCAACCTGTGACCTACTGAATCATGTGACCACAAAACATTTCACTTAGAGCAAAAACAAAAAATAAAGACGTTCTGAAGGTTCACTACGATCATTCTATTATCTATTGAAAAAGCAAAATAATATTTAAGATATTTAAGATAGCAGTCAACTTAATAACCGTGATTTAAACTCTGACTTTGAAACTCTGTAGAATGTGTTTAGATTCAGCTCAGTCATATAGTCATATCCCTCCATCATATTTTGTAGATCCACATCCACATCCAGTGTACCGGTACTTTTATATTGTATAATATCAATGCCCCCTTCTCGCTCTAATAAGACAGTTCCTGCTTTTCTCCACAAGATGGCAAAAGAGCACCACTCCCCTATGGCAGAGAGAGTATGAGTCACGTGACACAGTGAGCTTTTAGCTCCGTCTCACCCTCGTATTTAACATGTAGCACATTCTCAAGCAGAGGGGGAAAAGGTGATCCAAGAAAAGAGTCCCTCTCTCCATCTGTCCCTCACCGCTTGGCAAGGTGCCAACATGACAGATTTGGGGGAAGGAGGGCGGGGGGGGGGGGGGTGGTGCCTTGTCAACCTGCTCCAAATCAGTGGCAGGTGCTTTCTGGGGGGCATGAATATCTGCACCGGCAACTAGCGAGAGTCTTCAGGGCCGCAGAACAAAAGAATTACTGGAATAAATGCAACACCGCCAGTGCTAACCTATTCAAACGCAAACATCAAAATAGGCATTTTGAGTGTGATGTTCCTCAGCCGATGTGACAGTATCAAGGTTGTATGTGGTGATTCTCTTTCTCTCGGCTTGGAGAGCAACAATAGCTGGGCCTCTTCTCCCTCAGGTGATGGCAAACCTTCTGAGAAGCACATCACAGGCAGCGCTATCTGCTGCACCAGGGAGCGGGGAGCTCGCAGGGAAACAGGCGAGCAGAGTCGAGGCATAACAAAGAGCCAGAGGAAGACAGCCGGAGAGCTTGGCAGAGATGAGAGGAGGCTAGCTGCTCTCCCTTTCCCTTTCCCTCCCCGTGGCTGCCTCTCCTCTGCGCTCTCTCCTCTCCTCCTCCTCTCCCCTCCTCCTCTCCCCTCCTCTCTCCTCTCCCCTCCTCTCTCCTCTCCTCCTGTCATCTCCTCTCCAATCCTCCTCTCTCCTCTCCTCTCCCCTCCTCTTCTCCTCTCTCCTCCTCTCCTCTTCTCTCCTCCTCTCCTCTTCTCTCCTCCTCCTCCTCTCCTCTCCTCCTCTCTCCTCTCTTCTCTCCTCTCTCCTCTCCGGAAGAACAAAGTCAAACGAAGGAGGAAACGGAGGAGCTCTGCGTTCCCTCCTGTACCTGGCTGCTCAAGCAGGGCCAGAAGCTCCCTGGGGACGACCCTCAAGTCACACAGCTGCCTGCTGCAGAGGACAACACAGCACAGCCACTGACTTCCCCATTTGATACGATTCCGATACACAAGGTCCCAATTCTATTCGATTTCCGATTCGATATCGATATTTCAGTTACAATACCAATTTTGCTTGGATATGAAAGAGATTCTCAAATAACTAATGTTGTTAATTGTATGAGGAACCCTCTAACCTGGTGCATTATTAAAAAGATTAATGTTTACTAGGGATGTCACAATATATCGTCCCACAATATATCGCGATATCAAAACGTGACAATATGTATCGTTGAGATTTAATCTCATATCGCGAGAAAAAGAAGAACATGGTGGCACTGATCTGCATCTGATTGCATGCTCGCTCTCCTTTTCATTGCTTTGTTTGAACAGACGAGGGACGTTGCAGACACGGAGGATGAAAATGGTGAAATTACTTACAAATCGATCGCAAAAAAATATTGTTAAAATATTGTATCGTATCATTATCGTGAACCCAATATGGTGTGTCGTATCGTATCGTGAACTGAGTGTATCGTGACACCCCTAATGTTTACAGATGTTTACGAGATCTTGTTTCCTAAGAACCAAACCACAAGTGTCTAACGGGGTTAAAGCCTCAAGCATCCACGGCAAAAGGCATTCTATTAAAAGATCGATATTGGGATTTATGGATCGATATCAGCTCCTTCAAATGAATATCGATTAGATATCGATATATCAATTATTTTTTACCCAGCCCGACACAGGAGACTCTCTCTCTCCGACCAGACGGTATACAGTGGCGGCCGAGGCGTCACCGGGTAGAAGTGGCACACCCGGGGGGGATGGAGCCAGGTGCCTCCTCATGACAGAATCCAAATGACTCTCCGCCCGAAGAGCAAATCTAGACGTCAATCTATCCCCAGCCAGAGAAAATGGCTTGAGTTTCCTCATTAGGAGCTCCGACCTCTGTGGCGCTCGGAGCTCCTGCTTCTCATCTCAGCGTGACATCTGCATGCAGACACATGAATAAATAATGGACAGAGCTTTCAAGGCCACACTGGGCTCACGCTGCGTGCCAGGGCAGGACAACGCCAGCCTCAAAGAGAGGCACCAAGGCTATCATAAAGCAGCCGTACGAGCTGCCATCTTCATCTAAAGCAGCCGTACCAGCTGCCATCTTCATCTAAAGCAGCCGTACCAGCTGCCATCTTCATCTAAAGCAGCCGTACGAGCTGCTGTCTTCATCTAAAGCAGTGGAGGAGACCACTCTGTTTGTGATTCAATTGCTTCTCTGAGCAGCGGTGTAGAGAGGCGCAGGCTTCCCAGGCAGGTGCTGTTTGACCCAGCCCGGCTGGATGAAAAGGGGAGCAGGAGACGAGGGACAGCCACTTCTCCGCGGCGACCTTGTGATGGTTTGGTACCCCCCCCCCCCCCCCACCTTCCCCCCGTGATGGTTTGGTCCCCCCCCTCACTCACTAGTCTGTCGTACGCAGGGGACGGCTATATTTAGCCGCTCCACCAGGAAAACCAGTTCAGCAACAAGGCTGGGATGACAGAGTACGCTTCAACGGTGGTCATAAATTCACAGCCAACTGTTCTGGATTTACACAATCTCTTTATTCCTCCATTACACCGTCCCTCTCTCACTCACTCTCTTCCTCTGTTCTGGATTTACTCTCTCTCTTTATTCTCTCACTCACTCTCTTTCACTGGGTCATTTTGCTGCAATTGGGGTACAGAGTGAAAAGTAGGGCTCATCTGTTATCAGGGCCAGCTGGGCCTCCTTTCTGACAGTGTGCACTGTAAAAAAAATAAAAAATAAAAAAAAGTTTCTGTTTCAATATCTTAAAATGAGGCAGAATAATAATTACGGCAATAATATCATTAAAATACATAATTAGGGTTGGGCTATATTGGCAAATTAAAATACCACAATATTTTAGACTGAATACCTTGATGCTGATAATGTGGTGATATTCTATGGAAATTATTATATGTGTTTTCATAAGATATTTACACACAAGAAAATGAGGAAATTTTAGTAATCAGTAATATCTAATATGAATATGATGCGGGCAAAAGCCAATCATTGTTCATTTTACTCAAGCCAAAACAGGCTAACAAGTACAGAAAATTGTATCACTTTACCGTAAGTTATTTCACAATATTATCATAATCAAAATCCCAGAGGATATCTCGTCTCATATAGCTTAATAATAATGTTAATATTATATGATATATTGCCCAGCCATACACATAATGCAAGCATAGTGCAAGTCAAATGATCTTGTGACATTTGCAGATTTCGCTTTTTCACTTTTTCATTTAAAACAAGATTTCAAGGCTCAACTAGCTTTAACTTGTTAGGGTGTATCTTTTTGTAGTGTGCCTGTCTGGGCAGCTGGCAGCGGGTGGAGACCCGCGGCGGGGCGAGCCGGCTGGACGGGTGACCCGGACTGGGACAGGTGACCCGGCTCACCTGCAGTCTGTCACCCTGCGCTGAACCCTCCACACTCACCTCATTCCCACAGAGGCTCTGTCTCCATTCACAGCAGTCCACACAAAGCCCCGGGCCATCAGCACTCTCATTTCTCTCTAGCAGCTTGCTTTCAAAAGGTGAGGCAATTTTCTAAAATAGTCGCCCCTCCCCGCTGCCACCCATTGTCCAGGTCTCTGACTTACACCATGTAACACTTGTGCAACTCCCTTATCTAATCCAATCTTAAAGGAGACCTTATTGTGTAGTGTGGGGTTCGGAATTGGGCATATTTGTGTTTATTGTGCCACGCTAGTTCTGTAATTAACCCTGTGATGAAGCTCACATGCTTCCAAATGGGATTATCAAGCAGCATCACAATGATTCATCACGGCTCAGATCTTTATGAAGATAATGTTCCTCAGAAGTTCATTAGTAACCGCCCCATCCTGCGGGTTAAACTACTAATCCACAACATTCTCTTATAAACATATTTCCATGAAGCTATTCTCTATCACTGATTGATATAACACATAGCAGGTTCATCACAGCTAGTTTTAAACACCTGGTTTCCATGGAAAAATCCTCTGGCACACAGGAAGTGATGCGTTTTACATTTCCATGGCACACAGGAAGTGATGCGTTTTACATTTCCAGTGGCACACAGGAAGTGATGCGTTTTACATTTCCAGTGGCACACAGGAAGTGATGCGTTTTACATTTCTATGGCACACAGGAAGTGATGCGTTTTACATTTCCAGTGGCACACAGGAAGTGATGTGTTTTACATTTCCAGTGGCACACAGGAAGAGATGCGTTTTACATTTCCATGGCACACAGGAAGAGATGCGTTTTACATTTCCATGGCACACAGGAAGAGATGCGTTTTACATTTCCATGGCACACAGGAAGAGATGCGTTTTACATTTCCAGTGGCACACAGGAAGTGATGTGTTTTACATTTCCAGCGGCAGCAACAGCGCCTTGTTTGGAATGAATGGAGGAATAACTTAGTTAGGGCTGGGCGATATGGTTGAAATCAATATAAATCACGTTGAATAATTATGTTAGGTGTGTGATTTCAAACAAAACTGAAATGTTCAAATATTCCTTCCTACCATAACTAGTTTTTAAGTAAAATGGTCATGATGGGTTAGGGTTAGGGATAGGTTGTCATCATCAACTTAGACAGCCGAAATGTGTGTCACGATATTAAAATATCTTCATGTCATCACAATAATGATTCCACTGAAAGACGATAAATGAATTATCGCCCAGGCCTAATCTGGGTAGTTAACCACGGCCGAACAGACACAGAAAAGAGTGCCACCTACAGAAACTCAACTTCACCAACAGTAAATCCCAGGAAAGAGATGCCAGAGTCCCGCCCACAGCTGCCACAGTATGGAAGGTCCTGGGGGGTGTCTGCGCCCCAGCTGGCCCTGAGGCCTGACTGACATATAATTAGATGTAAATCAGCTGGCCCTGAGGCCTGACTGACGTATAGTTATAGATGTAACTCAGCTGGCCCTGAGGCCTGACTGACGTATAGTTATAGATGTAACTCAGCTGGCCCTGAGACCTGACTGACGTATAGTTATAGATGTAACTCAGCTGGCCCTGAGGCCTGACTGACGTATAGTTATAGATGTAACTCAGCTGGCCCTGAGGCCTGACTGACGTATAGTTATAGATGTAACTCAGCTGGCCCTGAGGCCTGACTGATGTATAGTTATAGATGTAACTCAGCTGGCCCTGAGGCCTGACTGACGTACAGTATAGTTATAGATGTAACTCAGCTGGCCCTGAGGCCTGACTGACGTATAGTTATAGATGTAAGTCAGCTGGCACTGAGGCCTGACTGACGTATAGTTATAGATGTAACTCAGCTGGCCCTGAGGCCTGACTGACGTATAGTTATAGATGTAAGTCAGCTGGCACTGAGGCCTGACTGACGTATAGTTATAGATGTAACTCAGCTGGCCCTGAGGCCTGACTGACGTATAGTTATAGATGTAACTCAGCTGGCCCTGAGGCCTGACTGACGTATAGTTATAGATGTAACTCAGCTGGCCCTGAGACCTGACTGATGTATAGTTATAGATGTAACTCAGCTGGCACTGAGGCCTGACTGACGTATAGTTATAGATGTAACTCAGCTGGCCCTGAGGCCTGACTGACGTACAGTATAGTTATAGATGTAACTCAGCTGGCCCTGAGGCCTGACTGACGTATAGTTATAGATGTAACTCAGCTGGCCCTGAGGCCTGACTGACGTACAGTATAGTTATAGATGTAACTCAGCTGGCCCTGAGGCCTGACTGACGTATAGTTATAGATGTAACTCAGCTGGCCCTGAGGCCTGACTGACGTATAGTTATAGATGTAACTCAGCTGGCCCTGAGGCCTGACTGACGTATAGTTATAGATGTAACTCAGCTGGCCCTGAGGCATGACTGACGTATAGTTATAGATGTAACTCAGCTGGCCCTGAGGCATGACTGACATATAGTTATAGATGTAACTCAGCTGGCCCTGAGGCCTGACTGACGTACAGTTAGATGTAACTCAGCTGGCCCTGAGACCTGACTGACGTATAGTTATAGATGTAACTCAGCTGGCCCTGAGGCCTGACTGACGTACAGTTAGATGTAACTCAGCTGGCCCTGAGACCTGACTGACGTATAGTTATAGATGTAACTCAGCTGGCCCTGAGGCATGACTGATGTATAGTTATAGATGTAACTCAGCTGGCCCTGAGGCCTGACTGACGTATAGTTATAGATGTAACTCAGCTGGCCCTGAGGCATGACTGACGTATAGTTATAGATGTAAATCAGCTGGCCCTGAGGCATGACTGATGTATAGTTATAGATGTAACTCAGCTGGCCCTGAGGCCTGACTGACGTACAGTTAGATGTAACTCAGCTGGCCCTGAGACCTGACTGACGTATAGTTATAGATGTAACTCAGCTGGCCCTGAGGCATGACTGATGTATAGTTATAGATGTAACTCAGCTGGCCCTGAGGCCTGACTGACGTATAGTTATAGATGTAACTCAGCTGGCCCTGAGGCCTGACTGACGTATAGTTATAGATGTAACTCAGCTGGCCCTGAGACCTGACTGACGTATAGTTATAGATGTAACTCAGCTGGCGCTGAGGCCTGACTGACGTATAGTTATAGATGTAACTCAGCTGGCCCTGAGGCATGACTGATGTATAGTTATAGATGTAACTCAGCTGGCCCTGAGGCCTGACTGACGTATAGTTATAGATGTAACTCAGCTGGCACTGAGGCCTGACTGACGTATAGTTATAGATGTAACTCAGCTGGCCCTGAGGCCTGACTGACGTATAGTTATAGATGTAACTCAGCTGGCCCTGAGACCTGACTGACGTATAGTTATAGATGTAACTCAGCTGGCACTGAGGCCTGACTGACGTATAGTTATAGATGTAACTCAGCTGGCATCACAGCATCTTTCTCCAGCCCAGCCTCATCACACACTACACACTCGCCTCCTCCCTGCAGACATGACAAATAACGCAGTAAAAGACTCTGTCTGTGTTTGGGCTGAATGGGCTCTCTATCTGTGGCGCTCCGCTCAGCACTCCACATTCTGTCCTCCAGGGGGGCGATTTGAGCTGTAATGAAGAGGCACAGTATCTCATTAACGTGTTACTACTTTTTCTTCACATCACCCTGGGTAAATATAGGTTTAAAAGTAAAATGCTTGGGCAAACACCGCTCCTCTTGTTAGGTTTGAAGAAGCCAGCCTCCGCTCATCATAGCTCCATACTAGACTCCCTCTGCAGATGAGAAGAAGAATCACTGCCAGGGATTTCTCCTCATTACCATACTGCCTCTTACTGTAGGTGTACACTCAAAATAAGCCATTCAGCTGTAACACTTCTCATCATATTGTCATACATCACTACATCAGATTCAAATCTCCAATGAGTACTATAGTATAGTATAGTATAGTATACAGTGTTGGGCAAGTTACTTTTAATTAGTAACTTAGTTACAGTTACTAGTTACTGCTCTGAAAAGTAACTCAGTTACTTTAAGTTACTCGTTACTGTCCAGGTAACTTAGTTACTAGGAAAGTAACTTTTGAGTTACTTTTTTTTTAACTCTCAATTCTCTTATTAATGCACACACATTATTTTGGGGTTGCTGTAGCACAGTGTGGGACAAGACAACATTGAGGCATATTTATTATTGCCTTCAAAAAGTAGCCAGTACACTTTTGGCACTGTATAATTAACAACTGTATCAGTAGTCTATAATATCCTGGCTGAACAACATAAACACTGTGGTTACCGTTTGTAAAAGCGGAGTGACAGTGAGCAGCAGAGCCCAGCACTGCCTGCAGATAGGGACAGAGCAGAGCCCCAAAGCAGCCGCTCATCGCGGGTGCCTTTAATAGCAGTTCATCTCCAAAAGGCAGCAGACTTGCAGGCATTTTTTCCCCATTTCATGACCAAACAACGTGAAACACACCGTGAACACCCTCCAACGCGAGGGGAATCTGTAAGCGAGAGACGAGTGCTGTGCTTGCCTGGGTGCAGCAGGACACTGGTGACAGACAGCCTGAGAGAAGCGAGGAGGAGAGGGCTCCATGCTGCTGACTCGCCGAGCGGTGTGAAGTGAACACCGTTACCGTACACAACACAGCTCGCGCAAAATGACCCGTTTCACTATCAGAATTTGGTCCAGTAACATTAGAAAGTATAGAAGTGCCGCACGATTAGCCTACTTCCTCATCAGACCGCCGCCAGACTCGCATTTTCCTCTCTACCCTCGCTGCTGTAGGTCCCGCACAGAATCGTGGAGTAACGAGTAACGAGCCTGTTTAAACCGCAATAATTGTAAGTACGTTACGTTACTGATGAAGTAATTCGTTACAGTACTCGTTACCGCAAAAAGTAACTTAGTTACTGTAACGCGTTACTTAATAACGCGTTAGTCCCAACACTGATAGTATAGTATAGTATAGTATAGTATAGTTAGTAGAACTTATTTTCCAGTTGACACTGTTGTATTCATGTAGTAGGGTTTAGAAACTACCCAATGTGTTTTTGTTTGTTTCATGGCTGCCAGGGTGACAAAACTTCCTCAGCAACTTTCGGTTCAAGCAAAACAATAAAAAGAAGAAGAAATGGTTGAGTTTTACGAGGATTTCATCTGACAACATTAGTCGAGCACATAATAAAACAAGTAAGCAGCCACTACACTGTTCATGTTACTAAAACAAGTAAGCAGCCACTACACTGTTGATGTTACTAAAACAAGTAAGCAGCCACTACACTGCTCATGTTACTAAAACAAGTAAGCAGCCACTACACTGCTCATGTTACTAAAACAAGTAAGCAGCCACTACACTGCTCATATGACTAAAACAAGTAAGCAGCCACTACACTGCTCATGTTACTAAAACAAGTAAGCAGCCACTACACTGCTCATATGACTAAAACAAGTAAGCAGCCACTACACTGCTCATATGACTAAAACAAGTAAGCAGCCACTACACTGTTCATGTTACTAAAACAAGTAAGCAGCCACTACACTGCTCATGTTACTAAAACAAGTAAGCAGCCACTACACTGCTCATGTTACTAAAACAAGTAAGCAGCCACTACATTGTTCATGTTACTAAAACAAGTAAGCAGCCATTACACTGCTCATGTTACTAAAACAAGTAAGCAGCCACTACACTGTTCATGTTACTAAAACAAGTAAGCAGCCACTACACTGCTCATGTTACTAAAACAAGTAAGCAGCCACTACACTGCTCATGTTACTAAAACAAGTAAGCAGCCACTACACTGCTCATGTTACTAAAACAAGTAAGCAGCCACTACACTGCTCATGTTACTAAAACAAGTAAGCAGCCACTACACTGTTCATGTTACTAAAACAAGTAAGCAGCCACTACACTGCTCATATGACTAAAACAAGTAAGCAGCCACTACACTGCTCATGTTACTAAAACAAGTAAGCAGCCACTACACTGTTCATGTTACTAAAACAAGTAAGCAGCCACTACACTGCTCATGTTACTGAAACAAGTAAGCAGCCACTACACTGCTCATGTTACTAAAACAAGTAAGCAGCCACTACACTGTTCATGTTACTAAAACAAGTAAGCAGCCACTACACTGTTCATGTTACTAAAACAAGTAAGCAGCCACTACACTGCTCATATGACTAAAACAAGTAAGCAGCCACTACACTGTTCATGTTACTAAAACAAGTAAGCAGCCACTACACTGCTCATGCTACTAAAACAAGTAAGCAGCCACTACACTGCTCATGTTACTAAAACAAGTAAGCAGCCACTACACTGCTCATGTTACTAAAACAAGTAAGCAGCCACTACACTGCTCATGTTACTAAAACAAGTAAGCAGCCACTACACTGTTCATGTTACTAAAACAAGTAAGCAGCCACTACACTGTTCATGTTACTAAAACAAGTAAGCAGCCACTACACTGCTCATGTTACTAAAACAAGTAGGCAGCCACTACACTGTTCATGTTACTAAAACAAGTAAGCAGCCACTACACTGCTCATATGACTAAAACAAGTAAGCAGCCACTACACTGCTCATATGACTAAAACAAGTAAGCAGCCACTACACTGTTCATGTTACT
The DNA here is from genome assembly GCF_964638095.1 of Poromitra crassiceps. Taxonomy (NCBI): domain Eukaryota; kingdom Metazoa; phylum Chordata; class Actinopteri; order Beryciformes; family Melamphaidae; genus Poromitra; species Poromitra crassiceps. The sequence continues at coordinate 57,703,642 of NC_139630.1, read as the reverse complement.
AAAACAAGTAAGCAGCCACTACACTGCTCATATGACTAAAACAAGTAAGCAGCCACTACACTGCTCATGTTACTAAAACAAGTAAGCAGCCACTACACTGCTCATGTTACTAAAACAAGTAAGCAGCCACTACACTGCTCATGTTACTAAAACAAGTAAGCAGCCACTACACTGTTCATGTTACTAAAACAAGTAAGCAGCCACTACACTGCTCATATGACTAAAACAAGTAAGCAGCCACTACACTGCTCATGTTACTAAAACAAGTAAGCAGCCACTACACTGCTCATGTTACTAAAACAAGTAAGCAGCCACTACACTGCTCATGTTACTAAAACAAGTAAGCAGCCACTACACTGCTCATGTTACTAAAACAAGTAAGCAGCCACTACACTGTTCATGTTACTAAAACAAGTAAGCAGCCACTACACTGCTCATATGACTAAAACAAGTAAGCAGCCACTACACTGCTCATGTTACTAAAACAAGTAAGCAGCCACTACACTGTTCATGTTACTAAAACAAGTAAGCAGCCACTACACTGCTCATATGACTAAAACAAGTAAGCAGCCACTACACTGCTCATGTTACTAAAACAAGTAAGCAGCCACTACACTGCTCATGTTACTAAAACAAGTAAGCAGCCACTACACTGCTCATGTTACTAAAACAAGTAAGCAGCCACTACACTGTTCATGTTACTAAAACAAGTAAGCAGCCACTACACTGCTCATATGACTAAAACAAGTAAGCAGCCACTACACTGCTCATGTTACTAAAACAAGTAAGCAGCCACTACACTGCTCATGTTACTCAAACAAGTAAGCAGCCACTACACTGTTCATGTTACTAAAACAAGTAAGCAGCCACTACACTGCTCATATGACTAAAACAAGTAAGCAGCCACTACACTGCTCATGTTACTAAAACAAGTAAGCAGCCACTACACTGCTCATGTTACTAAAACAAGTAAGCAGCCACTACACTGCTCATGTTACTCAAACAAGTAAGCAGCCACTACACTGTTCATGTTACTAAAACAAGTAAGCAGCCACTACACTGCTCATGTTACTAAAACAAGTAAGCAGCCACTACACTGTTCATGTTACTAAAACAAGTAAGCAGCCACTACACTGCTCATGTTACTAAAACAAGTAAGCAGCCACTACACTGCTCATGTTACTCAAACAAGTAAGCAGCCACTACACTGCTCATGTTACTAAAACAAGTAAGCAGCCACTACACTGTTCATGTTACTAAAACAAGTAAGCAGCCACTACACTGCTCATGTTATGAATGGCACATCGGACTCGAGACCACAGCCACATCATTTCAAGAATAGAGCAAAGGTTCTCTGGCACAGCACACGCCGGGTAGCGGAACTGATATTAAGGTCTGTGCACTTCCTGTCACGCGTTCACTCTATTTCACATTTGGCCTGATAAAGAACAATGTGCTGATGTATCAGGACTACTTCCCCATTCCTCCCACTCGCTCTCCAGATCAATATTTGCACCGCTGTGGCCAGACGATAGGCTAGAGCGCGCTCGACGCCTACACTGCAGCAGAGCAAGAGAGGGACTGAGAGACACAAGGACAAGAGACGGAGACAGAGAGAGAGAGGGACTGAGAGACACATAGACAAGAGATGGAGACAGACAGAGAGAGACTGAGAGACACAAAGACAAGAGATGGAGACAGACAGAGAGAGACTGAGAGACACAAAGACAAGAGATGGAGACAGAGAGAGGGACTGAGAGACACAAGGACAAGAGATGGAGACAGACAGAGAGAGGGACTGAGAGACAAAGACAAGAGATGGAGACAGACAGAGAGAGGGACTGAGAGACACAAGGACAAGAGACGGAGACAGAGGGAGGGACTGAGAGACACAAAGACAATAGATGGAGACAGACAGAGAGAGGGACTGAGAGACAACAGGACAAGAGATGGAGACAGACAGAGAGAGGGACAGAGAGACACAAAGACAAGAGATGGAGACAGACAGAGAGAGGGACTGAAAGACACAAAGACAAGAGATGGAGACAGACAGAGAGAGGGACTGAGAGACACAAAGACAAGAGATGGAGACAGACAGAGAGAGGGACTGAGAGACACAAGGACAAGAGACGGAGACAGAGGGAGGGACTGAGAGACACAAAGACAATAGATGGAGACAGACAGAGAGAGGGACTGAGAGACAACAGGACAAGATATGGAGACAGACAGAGAGAGGGACAGAGAGACACAAAGACAAGAGATGGAGACAGACAGAGAGAGGGACTGAAAGACACAAAGACAAGAGATGGAGACAGACAGAGAGAGGGACTGAGAGACACAAAGACAAGAGATGGAGACAGACAGAGAGAGGGACTGAGAGACACAAAGACAAGAGATGGAGACAGACAGAGAGAGGGACTGAGAGACACAATGACAAGAGATGGAGACAGACAGAGAGAGGGACTGAGAGACAAAGACAAGAGATGGAGACAGACAGAGAGAGGGACTGAGAGACACAAGGACAAGAGACGGAGACAGAGGGAGGGACTGAGAGACACAAAGACAATAGATGGAGACAGACAGAGAGAGGGACTGAGAGACAACAGGACAAGAGATGGAGACAGACAGAGAGAGGGACAGAGAGACACAAAGACAAGAGATGGAGACAGACAGAGAGAGGGACTGAAAGACACAAAGACAAGAGATGGAGACAGACAGAGAGAGGGACTGAGAGACAACAGGACAAGAGATGGAGACAGACAGAGAGAGGGACTGAGAGACACAAAGACAAGAGACGGAGACAGACAGAGAGAGGGACTGCGAGACACAAAGACAAGAGATGGAGACAGATGGAGATATAAATGGGTGCTGTGTGGGGCACAGTAAAAAAAACTATTTTATCAATACGAATTCATTTGAAGGAACCAATATCGATTCATAAATCCCAATATCGATCTTTTATTATAATGCCTTTTCTCGTGGATGCTTGAAACTTGAACCCCGTTAGACTCGCGTGGTTTATTTCTCAGCGCAACGAGATCTCGTAATCATCTGTAACGTTAAACATTCATACTTTTAATAATGCACCAGGTTAGAGGGTTCCCTGTACAACTTACAGCATTAACGTTAGTTCTCTCTTTCACATCAAGCAAAATTGTTATTGTAACTGAGCGGAAGTACGTGGAAATCGAATCGAATCGGGACCTTGGGTATCGGAATCGTATGGAAACGTGAAGTCAGTGGCGATACCCAGCAGCCATAGTGGTGCTGTGTAGGAATGCGTAATGGGCCGTCAGTTGAGTTTCCGGCAGTATACACAGGCACACTTTGTGGCTCTTTGTGGAGACACTAACCTGAGTGATTGAAGGCTCTGCCCTCTTCACCCTCATTGACTCGTAAAAGCCGCTCAAACAGAGCTGTAAAATCCCGCCCGTTAAAAGTGGGCTGTGAAGCGGGCGGGGGCGGGGCCTGTGCGCCTGTCAGCTGTGCGGAGGTGTTGTCGGGGTTAACACAGATGTGGCTCATATGAACTAACAGCCCATATAACCCACAGCAGAGTGGTGGGGAGCTGCCCCGGAGGAGACCTCGAGTGACACCGGCTACCTTGAATGACTACGGCCTCGGCCAGACCAGAGCCCGCGCTTTAACTACTTCCTTCCTCATCGGGATTCATTGTGTGTCCAGTTCTCTGTTGCTGCAGCTATTTTTACCGGAGCGGAGTTGCTCTCCTCTCTCTCTCTCTCTCTCTCTCTCTCTCTCTCTCTCTCTCTCTCTCTCTCTCTCTCTCTCTCTCTCTCTCTGCCTGCCATTCGCTCTGCAAACATAACGAGGGAGCGGGCGAGCCTTCTCTCCGTTTTTGGACGGCCGAATGACAGCGAGGGGATCGGAAAAAAAAAGAGTGTCCCAGGAAGCATGAGGTAGCATTTCTCTCGGCAGAGAAAGGCCAAGGGGGGAGTAACCCAACACTGTGTGGCTTCATTTTGTAAGTACCTCGCCGTGACCTCCACTAGAAAGCCCCGGTGCAGGAACGTGTGTAGAGCAAGGAGACCTGGGAAACGCAGTCATTCATAATAAATCTTATCAACAGCCGGCGATAGCCAGTGGAAAGCTGGCAGATAACGCCGTGCGAGTCAATAGAGATTTGACAGAGGATATTGTGCGTGGTAATGGAGTGCATGACACACACACACACACACACGCACACACACACAGACGGGTTCGTAGTACCCAGACAAAGGCATGACAAAGGGAACATATTTTGGGCTGCTCTCCTGCTCGACAGCTCAGCGCCGTAAATCAATCAGGCATACTTTACGGCAGCCCTTCAAAGGTCCATAAATCTGATGGCAGTTTGTGTCGGGTGCCGCGCTATGAAGGTCATAATGACACTTTACTGCGCTGTCTGTCTGTCTCTTTTACCTCTGCAGCGTACGGAACTACATTCTTTCCACAGGAAGAAAGAGCACAATCCCGTCATGTTCGGCTCCAACCCTGCAAAACCACAAACGTGCTCTGTGAATCTGATCACCATGGCAACGCAGCAGTTCCCCTCTCTCTCTCTCTCTCTCTCTCTCTCTCTCTCTCTCTCTCTCTCTCTCTGTGCACTCGGTGCAGCCCTCTCCACCAAAAGATCATCACAAATAATCATTCTGCCTACACCTAAAACAAACATGGCAATGCAATCACGAGTGTCAAGGAGGTCTGGTGGAGAGAGAGAGAGAGAGATCCTGCTGGAAAGGTCAAAAGGTCATAGGTTTGATATATGCAACAGCCAATGAATGATTTGAGCAAGGCGGCGCTCCTGCCCTCCTCACTCTTTTGTCATACAGCTTTCGCTTCTCTACGTGAGTGAGGCGTCTCCATTCGTAGCATGAGCTGTCAGTCTGTTTGGAGCAGGAGAGGATCGACCAATCAGGAGTAGCCTATGCATATGGAGAGGAGTCACCAAGATGACTGCTCTTAAAGGAACACTCTGCCCATTTTCAACCAGCTTTGTATCATTAGAACATCAGTAGTATATCAGAAAACTGTAAACGGTTTTGAAGTCTGTCATTTAATTTGACAGTTATTGAGTGTTAAAGTGTGGACCAGTGACATCACTGGTCCACACTAACTCAAATTAATAACTCATTAACTCAAATCAACTCTCAATAACTGTCAAACTATTCATCATTCATCTAGTTTGACAGTTATTGAGAGTTGATTTGAGTTAATGAGTTATTAATTTGAGTTAGTGTGGACCAGTGATGTCACTGGTCCACACTTTAACACTCAATAACTGTCAAATTAAATGACAGACTTCAAAACCGTTTACAGTTTTCTGATATACCACTGATGTTCTAATGATACAAAGCTGGTTGAAAATGGGCAGAGTGTTCCTTTAAGCGTCTGGCATACTCTTCGCTCACGCGCTGGAGGCGGGGCTCCGCGGAGGGCGCGTGCACTCTGCACGGGCCAAAACAGAACATAGTCAGTGCGCAGCTCGCTCCTCCCACCACCCCTCCTCCTGTGGAAGCTCCGGGGGAAAATGGCGGCGATTAGTGCCAGGCAGTCTGAATGAAATTGAATGTAACGTTCCCAATTCTATGTATTAACAAAAAAAAAACGACCCTCAACATTTGGGAAGGCTAAGCCACACAACTAGTTCGTTATAATCGGACGTCATGCTTCGAAGTCGACTTTACGATGATGAGGACGGCAAGGACTCAATCACAGCAGATATCCGCTGATAGCCTACCACGGAGATCTCTCAGGCACAATGTGCCAAAACCCGACGCGCTGATAGAAAAATCTCCATGGACGCGCCGCGCCGCGCTCAGGCCTCGCCCCCCGACACGCCCCGTGCGATGACGTCAAAATCGCCGCGCGCCCTATGCTCTTGGCTGGGCGCGAAGAGTATGCCAAAGGCTTTAAACCTGCACCGCTTAGCTACTTCAACACCTGCGTGTGATTTGATTTGACTTCAACTGAAAGATTGCTTCTATGGGCTGAGAAGATTCTACCATCCTCGGGCTCATAAAACATTTTAAACCGCATTGAATAAATAAAAGATGCATGTTAGATGCGATCATTCATTCTAGGCCATTTTTATGTATGTGCCACCCCTCAGTGTATAGATCACACAGCTGTGTCCGTTTTTTTTTTATTACAATTACTCCAATAAGGGCAGGTAAATACCGGGGTTGAGGATCACTCATTTAGAGTTATCAGACACAGGCTAAAAATAAATACAAATAAACAATACTACAAAATATAGAGTTGTCAAGCTAAAAAAAAAGAAGGCGAGCTCCTGAAATGTAATTAGGTTTTCATCTAACAGCGACAATATGAGCATCGGCTAAAGGCCTGAAAACATACATGTACATTTCACAGTGAAAGTGCAGAGCTCATTCTCGTGAATTGAATTCATCGCCATTCGTTTAAAGCTGCTCATTCTGACGTGATTAAACCAGATCAGCACACGAACGCTCCTTCATGTTTCTCTAGCCGGTAAACAACAACAACAGTGGTCTGGTCCGCAGCCTGCAGGACGTCTGCCCAGGTGGATGATGAGATGATGATGAGAGGACTGGCTATGATCCCTTCTTGTCAGCAGTGTGGAGCCCCATCATGACGAGCCGAGCTGTGCTACCCACCCACTCACATCCAGCTCACTGCATCCAGCACCCGCGACATCTTTATGACCACAGCACATCACTCCTATAAACTGTCATATGGCCTGTACTCCCTCTGTCACACACACACACACAGCACACACCTGACCTATAGGGAGAAATTTAGTTTGTCATTGTAAACCCACAGCACAGTAATGATGACGTGTTCTTCATAGATCTAGCCTTTTAATTTTGCTCTTAAGCTTTCTCAAAGTACACCAAATTCATGCATTTTACTTTAAAATGTTTTTAAAAAATCTTGCGGGGGGCATGCACCCGCACCCCCCTAGGGGGTCTGCGGTCCCCCACCACAAATACTCAAAATCCTGTGGGAAACACCTTCATCACAGCACACATCTTCACCACAGCACACACCTTCACCACAGCACACACCTTCACCACAGCACACACCTTCACCACAGCACACCTTCATCACAGCACACACCTTCATCACAGCACACACCTTCACCACAGCACACCTTCACCACAGCACACCTTCACCACAGCACACCTTCACCACAGCACACACCTTCACCACAGCACACCTTCACCACAGCACACACCTTCATCACAGCACACACCTTCATCACAGCACACACCTTCATCACAGCACACCTTCATCACAGCACACACCTTCACCACAGCACACCTTCACAACAGCACACACCTTCATCACAGCACACACCTTCATCACAGCACACACCTTCATCACAGCACACACCTTCATCACAGCACACACCTTCATCACAGCACACCTTCATCACAGCACACACCTTCATCACAGCACACACCTTCATCACAGCACACCTTCATCACAGCACACACCTTCACCACAGCACACACCTTCATCACAGCACACACCTTCACCACAGCACACACCTTCACCACAGCACACACCTTCATCACAGCACACACCTTCATCACAGCACACACCTTCATCACAGCACACACCTTCATCACAGCACACACCTTCATCACAGCACACACCTTCACCACAGCACACACCTTCATCACAGCACACACCTTCACCACAGCACACACCTTCACCACAGCACACACCTTCACCACAGCACACACCTTCACCACAGCACACACCTTCACCACAGCACACACCTTCATCACAGCACACACCTTCATCACAGCACACACCTTCATCACAGCACACACCTTCATCACAGCACACACCTTCATCACAGCACACACCTTCATCACAGCACACCTTCATCACAGCACACCTTCACCACAGCACACCTTCATCACAGCACACCTTCACCACAGCACACACCTTCACCACAGCACACACCTTCATCACAGCACACCTTCATCACAGCACACACCTTCATCACAGCACACACCTTCATCACAGCACACACCTTCATCACAGCACACACCTTCATCACAGCACACCTTCACCACAGCACACCTTCATCACAGCACACACCTTCACCACAGCACACACCTTCACCACAGCACACACCTTCATCACAGCACACACCTTCATCACAGCACACACCTTCACCACAGCACACACCTTCACCACAGCACACACCTTCATCACAGCACACACCTTCATCACAGCACACCTTCACCACAGCACACACCTTCACCACAGCACACACCTTCATCACAGCACACCTTCATCACAGCACACACCTTCACCACAGCACACCTTCATCACAGCACACACCTTCATCACAGCACACATCTTCACCACAGCACACACCTTCACCACAGCACACACCTTCACCACAGCACACACCTTCATCACAGCACACATCTTCACCACAGCACACACCTTCACCACAGCACACACCTTCACCACAGCACACACCTTCATCACAGCACACACCTTCACCACAGCACACCATCACAGCAAAGTGCTGATATATACACCAGAAATGTCAGATCTCTCTACCCAGAGAATTAGCATATGCATATTTATGGAGACGGATTATAGCATGCCGGTGTTTCTGCCGCGGATTAAATTAGCTCGTTAGGCTAGTTAGCATTGGCAAGGAGACAGATACAGCCACAGGGAATCACTTGAGAGGCCAGCCGTGCCCTGAGAGAATCCTGACCCTTCCATCGCCTGCCGTTTCTCTCTCACAAACATATAAAATCCACCAATCACAGTCCTCAAAACACCACCACCTCCTCCTGTGCACATATACACTTACAGTTCGCTCCTATTCAGACTCATTACTAGCAGATCTCCAGCAGTGCATAAAACAGATTAATAATATCAAAGCACATCCTTGCCCTTTGGTGGTGCAGTAAATCTTGCGCTGAACACTCCTGCCTCAATTACACCGTGATTTAATGACTGCTAATGCCGACCCGGAGAGCGGCCCAACCGCCATATAATGAGTCTGTGTGGAATTGAGTGTGAAGGCGACATTGTGCGCTCCGTGTAAAAGACAATGTTTGACACCCACCTCTGGCCCCGGCCGCTCCTGCACGTGGCACGACTCGCTGTCCCCCTCGGAGAAGGAGCCCGACTCGTCGCTGGAGTTGGTGCCGTACGACTGCTCACACTTGATCTTGGGCCGCACCGGGCCGAAGAGGGCGTCGCCCCCCACGCTCGCCTGGTCCTGCTGGTCCGCGTTGAGGCAGCGCGCCACGGTGGAGCAGGGCGACGAGGAGAACTCAAACTGGGGCAGGCTGCAAGGGGAGCCGCCGCTGCCGTCCTCCGCGTACGAGTAGGACGAGCAGGAGCTGGAAGTCCTGGTGCGCGTCTCGCAGGGCGGGGAGCGCGGACACACTTTGATTGGCACTGGGCAGCTGGTGGTGTTGGGCCGCGAGCGGCCGAGGAGCGGCGGCTCGGTGGAGGCGGCGCTGGGAGAGTAGGTCTGGGAGGTGGGGAGGGACTGGCTGGCCCCGGCCCACAGGCCCTTTGGCATGTGGTGCTCAGAGAGCTCCATCTCCAAAGAGTTCCCACCGGGGTAGGAGTGCGCCGGGGTTCCCAGACGGTCGCAGGCCCCTGAGGAAAATATGACACTACGGCGGTCTAGCTCCACTTCCTGTTTGCAGACCCCGTCGCAGGAGGCGGACTTGAGGGACAACCCTGCGGGGAAGCCGTCCACGTCTTTTGGGGATGTAACAGACACGCCCGCCTCCCCGTCCAAAGGCCTGAAGTCTTTTTGATGATCTCCCTGAGAGGTTGCTTTGTCCTGGGGGCAGGCGAGTCTGTTGGCGAATAGCTGCTGTGATGATGTGTTGGGCAGACTGGGGACGTCCACCCCTTTCTTGAAGAAGGCCCGGAGGCAGGAAGGGGACTTCTTGGTTCTTTCCACAGACACAGGGTTGTCCATCTCCATGGCTGTCACACTGTCCTTCTCCCTGGCGTCCTGCTCATCCCCCGACAGGCACAATGAGATGGCCTCCTCGTCCGCCCGTGGTTCCACTTTGATCTGGGCCACTGGCAGCCTGCCCGGGCCCGGCGCCGGCCCGCTGACGCCGCTCTCCGTTAATGTGCTTGGAAAACCTGAGGTACTGGTGTGTGAGGAGGTGTCGTTATTGTGCTTGTTGCAAGCCCACTGGTACTTCCTGTATTTGGGGCATCGGGGCAGGTCGGACGCTCCGTGCCGATCAAAGTCCAGACGGCCGTCCGTGAAGTTACTGGACATAGCCATGGCTAGCCGGTCGTCGTCGGGGCGCCGCAAGGAGTTGAGCGCATCGGCGCGCCGCCGCGCCCGGGGGGAAGTGGGCCTCACCGCCTCCGACTGCATGCTCTCGTCCTCCGAGTTGTTGGGCTCCGCCGCCACCTTGTGGCAGAGCAGCAGCCCGTCCTCCTCGCTGCGCAGCTGGGCCTCCAGGAAGCGAAAGCAGGAGTCCTCCAGGTTGTGCATGCGCAGGAATTCGGCACAGCGGATGACCTCCTGGATGTTTTCTCTGCTGAGTAACAGCTTAGCGGTGTAGGCAAACTGCAACAAAGGGGCGAATCCCCTGGCAGTGACCTGCAAAAAAACAGGGAAATTGCCAGCATTACCATCAGCACAGCCATTGTTCAGAGCGGGTGGAGTGTGGTAAGACAACCCGACAGCTCTACTGGCCATAAACAAACAGTGTAAAGTAGCAGTTAATCTTTTATCGGGTCAGCACTGGACAGTCAATAAAACTGCTGCTGTGGGCTGCTGGCAGGTTGTGTGTCCTGCCTCACGTTCACAACAACCAGCACCGCGCCACTGTCTGCTCTATGTCTACACCCAATCCAATCACTTGTCTTGTATTTGTAAGTCCTTACATACCTGGGGTAAGTTGTCTAAGCTCGAATGCCTTGCTCGAAGGCAAGTAGATTGTAATTCTTAAGAAAGCAGAGAGCTTGTTTTTTCCTCGTTGGGTCTGTGATTGATACCTCTGATGTTCAGATGAGCAAAACGCTGCGCTCACCGCTTGGAGTTCCCTCTCCATGTGAGTCATGCTGTGTACTGTAACTGCATCGAGCGGGTCATGCCCACCTCAGCCTCACTTTCTGTAGTGGCCCTGTGTCCTCAGGTCACGCCCACCTCAGCCTCACTTTCTGTAGTGGCCCTGTGTCCTCAGGTCACGCCCACCTCAGCCTCACTTTCTGTAGTGGCCCTGTGTCCTCAGGTCACGCCCCCTCAGCCTCACTTTCTGTAGTGGCTCTATGTCCTCAGGTCACGCCCCCTCAGCCTCACTTTCTGTAGTGGCTCTGTGTCCTCAGGTCACGCCCCCTCAGCCTCACTTTATGTACTGGCCCTGTGTCCTCGGGTCACGCCCCCTCAGCCTCACTTTCTGTAGTGGCTCTGTGTCCTCAGGTCACGCCCCCTCAGCCTCACTTTCTGTACTGGCCCTGTGTCCTCGGGTCACGCCCCCTCAGCCTCACTTTCTGTACTGGCCCTGTGTCCTCAGGTCACGCCCCCTCAGCCTCACTTTCTGTACTGGCCCTGTGTCCTCGGGTCACGCCCCCTCAGCCTCACTTTCTGTACTGGCCCTGTGTCCTCAGGTCACGCCCACTCAGCCTCACTTTCTGTACTGGCCCTGTGTCCTCAGGTCACGCCCCCTCAGCCTCACTTTCTGTACTGGCCCTGTGTCCTCAGGTCACGCCCCCTCAGCCTCACTTTCTGTAGTGGCCCTGTGTCCTCAGGTCACGCCCCCTCAGCCTCACTTTCTGTAGTGGCCCTGTGTCCTCAGGTCACGCCCACCTCAGCCTCACTTTCTGTACTGGCCCTGTGTCCTCAGGTCACGCCCCCTCAGCCTCACTTTCTGTAGTGGCCCTGCGTCCTCAGGTCACGCCCCCTCAGCCTCACTTTCTGTACTGGCCCTGTGTCCTCGGGTCAAGTGCCTGTAAAGCCTAATGGTTTGTAAGATGGCGGCTTATCCTCATTGTAGCCATGTGGCGTGGGATGATAGAGGAAAGCCTTCCATTTAGACTTAATGCTAGATAATTAGCTAAAGTCCTGAGCCTGCAGAAGTCCAGGGCCGCCCTCTGGCTACTGTTGTTACTGAGATAGACCAGACGAGAGAAAGGAGCCAGACCAGATGGCTTAATACTACAGGCTCATCTGCTGTTTGGAGACCAGCGTGAAGTTCACACTGGGCTGTGTTTAGGGGTGTGAATCTTTGGGTGTCTCGAGATTCCTGGGATCACACGATTCGATTCGAAATGGTTCCCGATTCAAAACCGATTCTCGATTCAGTACATAGGGGGGATTTCCGGATCTACTCCAGTCCACTGTGTGCTAAGGTGGTGCAGCAGCAAATTGTGGTATGAAAGCAGAATAAAGTGTGTAAAAGATGATGTGGCTTTGTTCATTTGAAAAAGTTGTATCAACTGAGAGTCTAGTGACAGATGCTTTCCCGTTAGGCACCGGGGGAATGTGATCAAACCGCACACAGAGACAAGGTGCGCTCCCAAACCCAATTACAATGGATTCCCTTTGAATCACGGCAGACGCCATTGTTTGCTCTACAAAGCACCTTTTCAGCGGCTGAGTGATGTAAAGTCGTCCTTACAAGACTTAACAGAGGCTCGCAGATGTTAGGGAGCGAGCACAATGTGGTTTTAACGAGCCCACTGTTTACTGATTGTCGTGCTCTCTTTTGTCGGGGGGCGAAGCAACACAAGATGGATTACCCCTAGGTGGAGCGGTATCCGGTAGTGTGTTGTGCACTGTGCACTGTGCAGGCACCAGCACCACAGCAGCTTCCAGTGGTCCAGCGGGCTCTGCCAGACACCCGACTAGTAAAACAGCATTTTCCCTCCTAAATAATCAAGCTTCCCAAACCACCCAAATTTGCTCTGTGGACGTTTCCATGTGGAAAAACAAGCCGGCAGCACGAGGGAACGCTAATATATGAGGGAGAAAATAGGTCCAGGTCATCTGAATACATCTCAGGATGAATTGAACTGGCTTTTGATCCAAGAATGATCACTTTCCTCTTTTCTTAATTAATTTTTTGTGGGGTCCGCGGACCATCCGGGGTCCTCGAGGGGGATCCAGGGGGTACCCAGCAAATTGATCCAATTCTTAAACTGCACCATTATTTAATTTACAATAAGTTAACACAATTTGAGAATGTACAAGTTATTATTTTTGATCATAGTTGCTCTGTTATATCTCTGCCTAAAAGACAGATAGCCATGGCATCTGGACAAAATCTTATCTGACAATGAACATATTTCTCAGATTTGGGTTGGAGAGACAGCATCTCATCAAATCTGTGTGAGTGTGAACTTTTTAATGAGGGATCCTGAAGAAAAACCTTGAGAAGATCCGTGGTTGAAACCCTGTAGAGCCTGAAAGCTCACTGTCCTCTTCCCAGGCCCGGCGTTGGAGGGGGGCCTGACCGGGCCGGGCCCCCCCATTCCCCAAACTGGCCCCCCATTCCAAAAAAAATAAAATAAATAAATAAATAAATAAAGGCTAAAAACGTTTTTCCGTTTTTCTGTTTTAAAGTTTAAAACGGAATCTGGCTGTCATTAGGCATTGATTAACTGAATGCTATTGCTAACTGTTACTTTGAACATCCATTTGCAATGATTCTGGCTGGATATTAACTATTGTAAATTTGTCACAATGAATGCAATTTGTGCACAATGTGTAAATACATTTAATATTAATTGTTTAGGCCTAATTATTTGTAAAGTCACAACACATTAGAGATGTGTGTAGTTCTTCATAGATTTAGCCTCTTCATTTTGCTCTCAAATGCACCAGGTTGATGAATTTTACTTTAAATTGTACAAAATCTTCTTCCGGGGGAGAATCCCCCCCGGACCCCCCTTGGGTAGCTTGGCCCCCCCAAGCTAGGGGCAGGCCCCCTCTGTAATTTGGGTCTGGAGCCGGGCCTGCCTCTTCCTCATGTGTTTTTCTTACACAAGTTGCTTGGATACTACATGCTGGAGGCACAAAGCTTTACAAGCCAATAGAGAATGTGACCACACTCATGTAGATGCTATATGACCCCCACATGCAGATGGAAGTCAGAGAACTAAAAGCTCAAGTTTTGAATGGTGAACCACCCAGCTGGATCCTCTGCAAACTCTGCTTGGAGAACAACAGCAATTACAATCGCTCACTGAGTCACTGCCATTTGCATTTTCCAAAACTCATTTTGTATTAACTGTATTCATATTAAAAGGGCCAATTTGCTGATTTTTAACCAGCAAAATCGGTAGTAAATATGCAAATGAACAATGTTTTTAACTTCCCTCCATCTCGCCGAGACCGAGAGCTCCCCCCTCCCCCACCCCCCGTTCATTCACAGAACTTCCTGGTCCAAATGATGTCATCATGATGTCATTACTCACTATTACTGTCACTGTCACTATCAGGGAGCTCTCTGTCCCGGCCAAGATGGAGGGAAGTTAAATATTGTTCATTTGCATAATGCAACCAATTTTGCAATGAAAGCTGGTTGAAAGTCGGCAAAGTAGACCTTTAATGTTGGTTTCACATTGTGATTATGATTATGATTATGATTATACTGTCGTGTGCACTACCATTTACCTCCCACAACTTATGATTCATTGACTGGAAGATGATTTGAGTGGGTTAATTTCCTTGTGTGGGTTACTGAGTAGAGAGATCTCTTTTGATTTCTATGGAAACACAGAGAGAGTAAGTGACAATGTCTCCTGCTTCTAAACGTCTCACCATTATAGTGAAAGTTCACTTGAGGAAACGCTGCTCAAACTACTCCAAAATCACCACTGCATCACCATTCACAACATGCACATTCTCTGCCTTTGAAATGAATGATTTTGATGCTTTCATTTTACTGTATATATGTATTTGCAGCCTGTCATTATTACTTGCTAGTCATTATTACTTGCTAGTTCTTCTTGATAAGTTACAGTTTCTTACTTGATAATTGCACTGTGAAATGAAGTGTTGGCACCTGACAACAGCAGCTGTCCAGTCTGGCCCTTTCAACATGTCTTGAAGCTGGCACAAACCTTCCCATTTTGGGCTTGAAAATGATAACGTAACGGCTTCATATTGTTATTGCTGTGGTAACCACAGTTACAGCAGCACTGGTGACTCAGATGTTTTCCCCTCTGGGTAAATCTCATGTTGGGCTCAATTCCTACGACTTGAATTTCATCGACTCAACCGCAAAAATGCAAATGAATTGCTTTGTTGCTGCAATATGATTAGAGGCAGGCACATGGGGGCGGGACATATGTTCAGAGTTAGTGATTATCATCTCAAACATCATACCTCCACCAATCTAAACACATGTGCGCTATGCTAAATACACATCTGCTTACAACACACATGGCTACAAACACTTCATATAGGATATGTCCTGGAGATGATTCTGGAATGGATGTGCTCTGAGTGGGCCCAGGTGAAGAATCTCTGCTATTGCTCTGTTTTAGCCTGACGCTGCCAGATGGGGGGCGGTATTGTTTTCGCAACAAGACACAATAGCGCCCCCATCTGGCAGCGTCAGGTTAGCTCTGTTTACCCATAGACTGTAATAAGAGATGGACGGAGACGGAGTGTGTGACGTCACATTGGTTTGTGTCGAAGCCTCCAGTTTGGAATTTTGCCGGTGGCCATCTTGGTTCTTGCACAGCTCGCACGAGACCAGAGGTTTCCCACAGAGACACCTGTTATTGGTCCCTGAATCGCGAGCTGCACGATCACTGGACAGGCGTGTCAATCATGCCCAAAACATAGCCTTTTTTATCGGCTATTTGACTCTAAACTGGTGAGTTATATAACGACCAAACCCGTTTTTTTTAACCAGGCTGTGAACACCTTTATTTATGCTGTAAAGCAGGGTATTTTAACATGGAAGTGAAGGGAATGACTCTCTTTTGCACCCAGCCTCAAGTGGCCATTCGAGAAACTGCAGTTTTTTGTACTTCCGCATTGGCTTAATCTATCCAACAAACAACCCCCCCCCCCCCCCCCCCCCCCGCCTGGTGTTTACCCAGTGAGCCAACAGGCTGTGGGCTCTTGCAGACAGTCCAGCCTATCAGTCATTGTTAGGAGGAAGCTGCTGACTCCATATCCATGCGGGGGGATGGGGGGTGTGCCTGCATGGCTGAGTGTGTGTGTGTGTGTGTGTGTGTGTGTGTGTGTGTGTGTGTGTGTGTGTGTGTGTGTGTGTGTGTGTGTGTGTGTGTGTGTGTGTGTGTGTGTGTGTGTGTGTGTGTGTAATGGATTGGGGGAGGGGAGAGGCTTTGACTGGACTATCCGCTCTACTGATGAGCACAGCACATCTACTATACCCGGGCTGCAGCATTGCTCAGGCCGCATCAGCACACACACACACACACACACACACACACACACACACACACACACAGCAGCAGATCCAGCCATGCTGTCTAGGTGTAACTGGTCTAGTGTACACTGGGTGGGCTGCCGGCCTGCTGCAAGCAGTCGCCAGAAAAAAACGTTGGCATGTCTGAAAAGCAGTCTATTTACAATATCAACGTACATTTGAGACAAAACATTGGCAAAATATGTTTCTAAAACATGGCATTTCACGTCTAGGTGACAATCTCAACATAAATTTGAAACGAAACAGCGGTTAATTTGAAAACCTCACTGCCTTTCCGATAAAGGCAAAAATAAAACTACTTTAGACAGGAAAGCGACTTGGTTAGGTTTAGGCCACTAAAGCAACTTGGTTATGGTTACAGTTAAAACCGAAAGTAAAAACATGCGCCTTGCTCGGGAGTCGAACATGCGCTCTCTTGCTTGCAAGACGGGGGACGCTACTATGCCGTTAATATTCACCTAGCTAGAAACGTGGTCTGTAACGTATTTTTGTTCAGGAAATGTTCGTATTCTACATTTCCGTGGATTCCCGAAACGTAGAATGCCGACATCTTAGCCAACATCTTATTGTGGCGACTGGGCTGGCTGCTAGCTGCTAGGATCAGCAGCAGCTGCCTGCGGGGGCGCATCTTCATGTGAACCCTGCACTGTGTGAGATCACTGCGCCGCGTGAGATCACTGCACCGCGTGATATCACTGCACCGTGTGAGATCACTGCGCCGCGTGATATCACTGCACCGTGTGAGATCACTGCACCGCGTGAGATCACTGCACCATGTGAGATCACTGCACCGCGTGAGATCACTGCACCGCACTGCGCCGTGTGTGATCACTGCACTGCGTGTGAGATCACTGCACTGCGTGAGATCACTGCACCGCGTGAGATCACTGCACCGCGTGTGATCACTGCACCGCGTGATATCACTGCACCGTGTGAGATCACTGCACCGCGTGAGATCACTGCACCGCGTGAGATCACTGCACCGTGTGAGATCACTGCACCGCACTGCGCCGTGTGTGATCACTGCACCGCGTGAGATCACTGCACCGCGTGTGATCACTGCACCGCGTGTGATCACTGCACCGTGTGAGATCACTGCACCGCGTGTGATCACTGCACCGTGTGAGATCACTGCACCGCGTGTGATCACTGCGCCGCGTGAGATCACTGCACCGCGTGTGATCACTGCACCGTGTGTGATCACTGCACCGCGTGTGATCACTGCACTGAACTGGGGAGGAGACATTGGAAGGGAGATGGTGCTGGTATATGAAGCCAGGGCGACATGGACAAAATCACATATCACAATATTTTTGACCAAATACCTTGATATAGATACTGCGGCCATATTGTAGCAATGACTATTGGTGCTTTCGCAAAATGTACACACAAGGAGATGTTTTGATAATTAATCATCATCGCCAATGTAGATATAATGACTAAGTAGAAGTAGTCTGGTAAGTTCGGAAAATGACATCACTTTACTGTAATGCAGCCTTCAAAAACAGGAAAAGACAACACTTATGCCATTTCACGATATTCAAAATCTAAGACGATATCTAGTCTCATATATCACGATATTGATATAATATCTATATAATATATATTGCCTGGAAGCGCTAGACGCCAGTCTAAAGAGGAGACCAAATGAAAAGGGAAGAGGAGGGGAGAGGGAGAGGGAGGATATGAGCGCTGCTTCCTGTTGGTGACGTATGGAGCGTTTTGGCTGTTAGTGGCACTTACTGCGTGACTTAAGACAAAGAGACGTATAAATCAACGTGACAGATTGGGGCCATTTTAGGCGAGTGTGGCCTCTGGACTGGACAGGACGGGCCATACCATTACGGGGCAGGAAATTATAGGCAAGTGGCGTATCACAGACCAATCACAGACCCCGGAGAAGTCACATGACGTTTTGAGGAGCCCTGCCAAATAGGCTTTCATAAACAGGCTGAGCAACACTACACCTCCCTCCCTCCCTCTCTCTCCCTCCATCCTCCCTCCCTCCCTCCCTCTCTCTCCCTCTCTCTCTCTCCCTCCCTCCTCCCTCTCTCTCCATCCCTCCCTCCCTCCTCCCTCCCTCTCTCTCTCTGCCTCCCTCCTCTCTCCCCCTCCCTCCTCCCTCCCTCCCTCTCTCCCTCTCTCCCTCTCTCCCCCTCCCTCTCTCTCCCACCCCCCCTCCCTCCCTCCCTCTCTCTCTCCCTCCTCCCCCTCCCTCCCTCTCTCTCCCCCCCCTCTCTCCCTCTCTCTGTCTACCTCCCCCTCGCTCCCTCCCTCTCTCCCCCTCCCTCTCTCTCCCTCCCTCCCTCTCTCTCTCTCTCCCTCCCTCCCTCTCTCTCCCTCTCCCTCTCCCTCCCTCTCTCTCTCTCTCCCTCCCTCCCTCTCTCTCCCTCTCTCTCCCTCTCTCCCTCCCTCTCTCTCTCTCTCCCTCCCTCCCTCCCTCTCTCTCCCTCCCTCTCCCTCTTCTCTTACATCGGCCTTTCGCCCCTGT
The DNA here is from genome assembly GCF_964638095.1 of Poromitra crassiceps. Classification (NCBI taxonomy): domain Eukaryota; kingdom Metazoa; phylum Chordata; class Actinopteri; order Beryciformes; family Melamphaidae; genus Poromitra; species Poromitra crassiceps. The sequence goes on along the minus strand of NC_139630.1, from coordinate 57,684,733 downwards.
AGAAGAGCGGGCTAATTTATGCAAATGTGCTCCAGCGAATTCCTGCATGTCATGCATCCTAATGAGGACGTGGCATGGGTGACAATGGAGTGCTTCCCAGCGCAAGAAAAACACTTCATCTCTCCACTGGGGAGAGAGAGAGAGAGAGAGAGGGAGAGAGAGAGGGAGAGAGAGAGAGAGAGAGAGAGAGGGAGAGAGAGAGAGAGAGAGGGAGAGAGAGAGAGCGGGAGAGAGCAAGAGAGAGAGAGAGAGATAGAGAGAGAGAGAGAGAGAGAGAGAGAGAGCAGGGCCGATGCTTTAGCATCAGATGTGCTGAGTAACCTGACGTTAACCTCTCTGCGTTTCACAGACAAACAATGCGCTGCCTGAGTCACATGTTAATGGGAAATTAAAGAGCTCTCCCTGCACTGTACGCTGTGATGACGCCATTGTGGCCGATAAGCTGTTGTGTTTGGAGGAGGTGGCAGGAAGGTGCAGGAACAAAGACTTTCCACACGAGTGAAAAGCCACTCGAAATGCGTTCAGTGAGAAGATGGAGACAAGCGTTCATGTTATTAACGCTTCAGACAGCTTCCATTGCTACAGCAGCGTGCCTCAACGCTGTATTATAGGCCTACTGGTGAATGGATGGAACAGCGGGCCCGGGTGAAAATAAGGCTTTGTGCCGAAGGACTAACATCCGATAAGAAGAGCTGCTTGTAACATAATGGGAAATCAAAGTAACGCAACATGAAATTGCTCCCTTCTTCAAACATGAAAGGATCAGTAATGGAGAAACACGTATTATATCTCTGGTGCAAATGATGTCAAACTAACAGTAGTCTCTGAGCAAACGTAATGGATGGGTGCTCAGTGTCGGCAGTGACAAAAGAGTGCACTGTGTGTGGCGCTACTTCTGAAAACAAACAACGCAGTTTGATCGTGACAGGGAGACAACGCATAAGAAGAAAGTGTCTTCCTCAGTGACAGTAGAAGCGGTTCAGACGGTAAGGAAACCTCCCCCTGACAGAGGATTAAATCACATAGTGTACTTGCTAATCCTCCAGCTTACAGTACGTGGCCAGACACTGGGGAGGTCATGACCCCACCTCTTTACGGGGCCAGACACTGGGGAGGTCGTGACCCCACCTCTTCACCGTTTAACACCCTAAGCGTATAATATAGGAGAGCGTGAATCTGCGTTGTTTCTCCACCAAATCCAATCTTAGTGTCGTGGTATTTTATTTTGAGCAGTAGTCAAACACGGCACAAACAACCAATGACAGATTGATTGTGGGGAGGGGGCATCAATGACAATTTTGTTCTGAATTCACCAAACCAAATAATTACTTAGATTTACTTTCCTGCTGTGCAGCAAGAAAATTAATACTTTCAGCTCTGCGTCCCGCATTTATTTTTTTCTGGATAAATCTGCGTATTCTTCTGGTTAAGGAGGATGTTGGCTGCTTAATTGCGCGAGGTCTGGAGGTTAAATACAGAGAGCACAGACACAGGGATCACTCTGCAGGCTGTGGCCCCGCCCTGCAGGCCGGCTGCTCAAGGTGCTTCTCTAAAGCGGCCCCTCACACTCAGACAAAGACCCCGCCCCCGCGCATCTTCTCCGTGGGCTTATGGGATGAGACGTGTCCTTGTGCTGGCAGAGAAAGAGAGACCCCCTACTGGAGCAGGGGGGCCCAGCCGGGTATTAGTGCCAGCAATCTCCTCTTCTGCTGCCACCCACCCAACCCCCATGTTTAGAGGAGGCAGAGCTATGTGCCTGTGCTCCTGGCTCTCACCATCTGTCTAATAAGCTGTCTATGTGTGATAGGCTCCTCCTGCCTGCAGGGGCGCTAGGTGTGGGCCGGCCCGCGTGAGGCCCCTGCTCAGATGAGCCAGCATGGGCCCGGGTCGAGTGTTTGGTTCTACAAAGGATGCAGGAACGTCCCTCGTCAAACCCCTTAAACCTCTGCAAGTGCATTGGGTTTGCCCGTCTCTGGACCATCTCAAACTCTCTGTGCTGTGCAACAAGCTCAGGCCTTTTTTGCTGTGGTAAATCACAGTGAATCCTGTGTGCCCGCGCAGGCGTGTTTAACCGTATACAACAAATATGGATGGAGTCACCGTGACGTCACCCCCTGGTTTTTGGACTTCTGTTTTGAAGCCTAGAGTATGGGAGTGTGCCTGCCGCCATCTTGGGGTTCTTGCGCAGCTCGCGTGAGATGCTAACAAGACCAGGGGTTTCCCAATTCCCACACAGCCGCAGCTCCGCCTGCTATTGGTCCATGATCGGCGAGCTGCGCAATCACTGGACATGCGACCTGTCAATCACGGCCAAAACATAGTCTTTCTATCATCTATTTGACTCTAAATGGGTGAGCTGTATGCAAATTCACCCCTGTACAGTTGTCATGAAAGGTGATATGAGCTATACAGACCAGGCTGTAGACATGTTTAATTCTGTTGTAAAAATCAGGGGGCGAAGGGGGGACGACTCCCTTTTGGAGTCACCCTCAAGTGGCCATTCGAGGAAACCGCAGCTTTTATCACTTCCACATGGACTTCATCTGTCCAAGGCCGAGCTTTGCCCGCCTGGTTTGGAAATGTGTGTTTTCCATCTGAGAGTACAAAAGTGCAGCGTTCCCTGGCCCATGACGAAGGGAAGTGCTGACAAACAGGAGGTGGTTTGAGGTCTGCGAACCAAAAGCCCTCTGCTGAATCACAGCACCGGCCTCGCCGAGTGAAACCCAGGGAGGACAGAAATGGCTACCGGGAACGTCCGCCGCCCTCGGGCGTCCTTCGGCCGTCCCCTCCAGTGGTCTGGATTCCATCAGTCCAGCCAGCCAGCCAGCCAGCCAGCCGGAGCGGAGCATTGCCAAGCTTCCCAAGCTGGGCTTGAAGTGAGACGTGCAAACAAGTGGAGAGAGCAGGAGCTGATCATTGGAACCACTCTGTGAACGCTTATTGGATTCCATTTGTTCCACAAAAGAATTCGCTGATCTAATTTATTCGGTAAATTAGATTTCCGCTGCAATTTAGGAATAAGATTCCAATGTACAGTAGTCGGGGGTCTGGGGATAACCCACGGGCCAGCCTCTATTGGAGGACTAAGGTCCACTGTGATCACTTCTTCACGTCCCACGTCTAAAAGGCAGGAAGTAACACAGGTGCAAGGAAACCAGTAACGAGGGCCCCGGCACTGGATCACCAAACGGAATTGGAAGTTGCAAACCCTCATTAATGTTGTGCTTAATGTTGTCATCTGTCTGTCACCAGTGTCGCGATGACTGCTCCTCTCCAGCGGGGGGCTCTCTCTCTGAAACACCTCTGGCTCATACTTATGATGACTGCTCCTCTCCAACAGGGGGCTCTCTCTCTGAAACCCCTCTGGCTCATACTTATGATGACTGCTCCTCTCCAGCAGGGGGCTCTCTCTCTGAAACCCCTCTGGCTCATACTTATGATGACTGCTCCTCTCCAGCAGGGGGCTCTCTGTCTGAAACCCCTCTGGCTCATACTTATGATGACTGCTCCTCTCCAGCAGGGGGCTCTCTCTCTGAAACTCCTCTGGCTCATACTTATGATGACTGCTCCTCTCCAGCAGGGGGCTCTCTCTCTGAAACCCCTCTGGCTCATACGTATGATGACTGCTCCTCTCCAGCAGGGGGCTCTCTCTCTGAAACCCCTCTGGCTCATACTTATGATGACTGCTCCTCTCCAGCAGGGGCCTCTCTGTCTGAAACGCCTCTGGCTCATACTTATGATGACTGCTCCTCTCCAGCAGGGGGCTCTCTGTCTGAAACCCCTCTGGCTCATACTTATGATGACTGCTCCTCTCCAGCAGGGGGCTCTCTCTCTGAAACCCCTCTGGCTCATACTAATGATGACTGCTCCTCTCCAGCAGGGGGCTCTCTCTCTGAAACCCCTCTGGCTCATACTTATGATGACTGCTCCTCTCCAGCAGGGGGCTCTCTCTCTGAAACCCCTCTGGCTCATACTTATGATGACTGCTCCTCTCCAGCAGGGGGCTCTCTGTCTGAAACCCCTCTGGCTCATACTTATGATGACTGCTCCTCTCCAGCAGGGGGCTCTCTCTCTGAAACCCCTCTGGCTCATACTTATGATGACTGCTCCTCTCCAGCAGGGGGCTCTCTCTCTGAAACCCCTCTGGCTCATACTTATGATGACTGCTCCTCTCCAGCAGGGGGCTCTCTCTCTGAAACCCCTCTGGCTCATACTTATGATGACTGCTCCTCTCCAGCAGGGGGCTCTCTGTCTGAAACCCCTCTGGCTCATACTTATGATGACTGCTCCTCTCCAGCAGGGGGCTCTCTCTCTGAAACCCCTCTGGCTCATACTTATGGCACGTTGATTCTTATGAATCACTCTTTGTTCTAAAGCTCACAAGAAATGTGATGTGGAGAAATGCTGTGAGTGTCCCACACAATCAGAGCGCCCCCCCCCCCCCCCTCCCTCCGCTCCTTCCCCCTGCTGGCCGGGCGGGGAACAGCGCCGCACCAAGCAGACAAAGCTGGGTTGTTTTTGTTCCCATGATGATGTGATGCGCAACAAAGCCTTGATAACAGCGGCTCCCCCCCTCTGGCTCCCCCCTCCATCTGCAAGCCTACAATCACATTAGATAGATGATGTCACCAACCCGCAGCGGCCCCGGCTACTCCAGAGGGGGCAGCAAGGTCATCAGGGACGAGTGGTGAGGGTGGTGGTGGTGGGGGAGGGGGTCTTTGTTTCATGTTACAGTCACACTGGATGCCCCCCCCCCACCCCCCTTCTCTCCTCAGTGGCAACCAAGTCCCTTCCAATTTGCCCTTTGCTACACATAGGTGGCAGTGTTCAGTAGCTGGAGCCAGACACATTAGTGTGCAGACCCAGCAGACCAAAAGGCTGCTGCACTGAGCTGACACGGACCAGCGGGGGCAGACAGACAGACGGACCGGACAAACCCCCCCCCCCCCCCCCGGACCCCTCCCCTGCGTCAGCATCAGATGGAATGGAAGAGTGTGTTGGGCGTGGCGCAGCGCCACAGAGACGGACACACACAGCAGAGATGTCTCAGCAGTCACCATGCTGGAGTCACTGACCGCAAAAAAGCACCGGGCGACAGGGGACCTTACGAGATGACGGGCCACATCAAGGAAATGACAGTCCTCCATGATGTGACAGCGAAGTGTCTAGTCAGAGAGAGAGAGAGAGAGAGAGAGAGAGAGAGAGGGAGAGAGAGAGAGAGAGAGAGAGAGAGAGAGAGAGAGAGAGAGAGGGAGAGAGAGAGAGAGAGAGAGAGAGAGACCTACCACCTGCTATACTGAGCAGAAGAATGGTATTTAAAGGGAAAATCCACCCTAAAAACACATTGACACTGTAAACTCATTGAGTGCCAGCCACTTTTGGAGAACGGACGCTCCCAGTGCCAGAGTTTCAGAGCGTTTTCAGTGATTTCTCGAGGCCCACAGAATATTGTGTGATATTACTATGTAAACACCGAACACGCAAAAAGAACGATGAGACTCTCTTCTATCATCAGCAAAAACAGGTTTATTGATATCATTTTCCGTTCTTTAGTTATCAGCCGGAGAAGATAGGTTGATTTAACCAAAAACAGCCGTTTTTTTCCTAGAAGCTGAGATAATGAGCCTTTTGTGAAATTAAACATTTCAAGCACATCACTGACTCTGAAGCTAATATTTTCTGATGTAGTCACACCTCAAAAATAATTTCCTTCAATAAAACAGTGAAGGCCAGGGAATTTTGTTTGGCAGAATAATATTTTTTAGCTGCAACCAGCAGCGCTGGCCCCTGCGTGCACTGCTGGTTGCAGCTTCTTGCTGGTCTTGATTTGCTGCTGGTGGGCATCGGATATTCTGGCTTGCGTTTGCCAATCCTGACCTGCTGTCTGGGTCTGTCTGGGTCAGTGTTGTGTGCTGCTCTGCGTGCCCCCCCCCCCCCCCCCTCAACTGCAAACCCTTCCTCCGTGGGAGTGTCTCTGGTGGCTTTCTGCTGCGTTTGCTGTGCACAGTGAAGGGTGCGCTACATCCAGCTTTTTTTACAGCGTTCCGCGTGTGTTTGTCACCGGCTCCCATGCTTCCAGTTGAGAATAATAACAACTCCACGGCTGATCATGCGGATGGGCTATCGCAGCGGACACGGATGGGCTCAATTGTGGCAGCAGATTGGCTGCTGCAGGCACAGCTAACGTTATGCTTCATGCATATCGATGCATACGGATGCGATGCGATTTCCGTTTCCCCAACGACTTCTTCTCTGTTTTTTCCTCGCCTTTCTGTAATCTGGAGAGCACTGTCGCCACCTAAGGGTTCTGTAAAATAGGTTATACACATTCAATAGCTCCCATATTTTTATAGGAGACGTAAGAGGCTTAGATCCACGTCCCACCGTCAAAAAACGCAATTGACGAACATACTCGTCCTTGGCACTCTACGTTACTAAACCAATTGACGAACATACTCGTCCTTGGCACTCTACGTTACTAAACCAATTGACGAACATACTCGTCCTTGGCACTCTACGTTACTAAACCAATTGACGAACATACTCGTCCTTGGCACTCAATGAGTTAAAAAGAAATACTGGCGATTTCTGGGTCCATTTTGTCATTATAATGATTATTAATGATTATGACTATGTAGATAGTCTCTATTTCTACATTGTTATGTGTGATTTATATTTTTAGGGTGTTACTAGGGAATATATCGTCCCACAATATATCACAATATCAAAACATGACAATATTTATCGTTGAGATGAAATCTCATATCGTGAGAAAAAGAAGCTGAACACGGTGGCACTGATCTGCATCTGATTGCACGCTCGCTCTCCTTTTCATTGCTTTGTTTGAACAGACGAGGGACGTTACAGACACGGAGGATGAAAATGGTGAAATGACTCAAATTAGCGTGGAGGATGCCCCCTCAACTTACAAATCGATCGCAAAAAAATATTGTTAAAATATCGTATCGTATCGTTATCGTGAACCCAATATCGTGTATGGTATCGTATCGTGAACTGAGTGTATCGTGACACCCCTAGGTGTTACAGAATATAACTTGGCCATATGCATGCAGTTCCCTTTGTGAGAGAATAAGGTCATATTTGTTACTTAAGCCATGAGCCACAGTGCAGTGTGACGGCTAAGGGGCGTTAGTCGTTGTAAAAGCCTGTAAATCACGACCTCCTGGGGCTTCTTGCTTGTATAAAAGGGTTATAGCCTACCTGACAAGGTTTCATCAAATAAACACACAGCAACAAACACACAACGCAATATTGATAACACATCATTGTTCTTCCGCCAAACAATGTAGTCCTTCACCCGCCACATTTAGCAGAATGGTTGCCAGGCAACACACAGACACTTTTTGGCGCAGTAATATACTGTGATGCGGTCACAGGTGTGTTTATAGACTATTTCACAACGGCTTCAAACCGCGGCTCAGCCAATCATAATTAAGGACGAGAACTATCCATCTGATAAACGGTGTTTTTATACGAAATGATGCAGCGTTGTGAAATGTGTCAGATTGAACAGTGATGGAGACGAAACGATCAGGAGTAACTTCCTCCACATGAAGGAGACAGTCAGAGAGAGACGTTAATCTCCACACACACACACACACACACACACACACACCCCACACACACACACATACACACACACCCCCCACACCTGAAATGCACAGCAGCTCATGCATTATTGATGGCGGCAGAAGGAGTGAATGAAAGGATTGCTCTTTGAACACGGGGCATCATTCTTTGAGTTAAGGGGAGAGAAGAAGAAGCACCGTGTTCATTTTACATAAGACGACGACGATGAAGACGATGATGTGAGGAAGACGTTTGACAGGCGTTACTTTATTAATGCGCGGGCGACGCAGCAAGGAGCCTCCACGCCGCGGAGTATGCCCCAGTTTCCTGAGTACATGTACGCTATGCTATGTGTGTGTGAGAGAGTATGCTATGTGTGTGTGTGTGTGTGAGAGAGTATGCTATGTGTGTGTGTGTGTGTGTGTGTGTGTGTGAGAGAGTATGCTATGTGTGTGTGTGTGTGTGTGTGTGTGTGTGTGTGTGTGTGTGTGTGTGCGTGTGTGTGAGAGAGTATGCTATGTGTGTGTGTGTGAGAGAGTGCTATGTGTGTGTGTGTGTGTGTGTGTGTGTGTGTGTGTGTGTGTGTGTGTGTGTGTGTGTGCGTGTGTGTGTGTGAGTATGCTATGTGTGTGTGTGTGCGTGTGTGTGAGAGAGTATGCTATGTGTGTGTGTGTGTGTGTGTGTGTGTGTGAGAGAGTATGCTATGTGTGTGTGTGTTGAATTGAATTAGCCTTTATTGTCTCCCTTGGGAGAAATTCTTTTTGGGCATCAAGAGACACAGCGTTTAGACATACATATTGACATATAGACAGTGCAATCAAACGACAATTCACATTAAATTCCTACAGTGTACATATACATCAAGCATACCCAGTGGTAAAAATATTGCACCAGCCCTCCACAAAAAAAGAGAAAATGTTGAAATGAAAAATTATTAAGTATTGCACCGCTTCCCTAAGAATAGAACATGATGAGCTGTACTAAGTTGGTCTGCGTTATCTCTTACTATTGAGTGCTTTAATGGACAGTGGGACAAAGGAAAATTTATACCTGTTCAATTTACAGTTTGGTAACCTGTACCTTCTGCCTGACGGCAGCATCTCATACTCTTTATGGAGGATGTGTGTGTGTGTGTGTGTGTGTGTGTGTGTGTGTGTGTGTGTGTGTGAGAGAGTATGCTATGTGTGTGTGTGTGTGTGTGTGTGTGTGTGTGTGTGTGTGTGTGTGTGTGTGTGTGTGAGAGTATGCTGTGTGTGTGTGTGTGTGTGTGTGTGTGTGTGTGTGTGTGTGTGTGTGAGAGAGTATGCTATGTGTGTGTGAGAGAGAATGCTGTGTGTGTGTGTGAGAGTATGCTATGTGTGTGTGTGAGAGTATGCTATGTGTGTGTGAGAGAAAATGCTATGTGTGTGTGTGAGAGTATGCTATGTGTGTGTGAGCACAGAGTGAGAGAGTATGCTATGTGTGTGTGAGCACAGAGTGAGAGAGTGTGCTATGTGTGTGTGAGCAGAGAGTGAGAGAGTGTGCTATGTGTGTGTGAGCAGAGAGTGAGAGAGTGTGCTATGTGTGTGTGAGCACAGAGTGAGAGAGTGTGCTATGTGTGTGTGAGCACAGAGTGAGAGAGTATGCTATGTGTGTGTGAGCACAGAGTGAGAGAGTGTGCTATGTGTGTGTGAGCAGAGAGTGAGAGAGTGTGTTATGTGTGTGTGAGCACAGAGTGAGAGAGTGTGCTATGTGTGTGTGAGCACAGAGTGAGAGAGTGTGCTATGTGTGTGTGAGCACAGAGTGAGAGAGTATGCTATGTGTGTGTGAGCAGCACAGAGTGAGAGAGTATGCTATGTGTGTGTGAGCAGCACATAGTGAGAGAGTATGCTATGTGTGTGTGAGCAGCACAGAGTGAGAGTATGCTATGTGTGTGTGAGCACAGAGTGAGAGAGTATGCTATGTGTGTGTGAGCACAGAGTGAGAGAGTATGCTATGTGTGTGTGAGCACAGAGTGAGAGAGTATGCTATGTGTGTGTGAGCACAGAGTGAGAGAGTATGCTATGTGTGTGTGAGCAGCACAGAGTGAGAGAGTATGCTATGTGTCTGTGAGCACAGAGTGAGAGAGTATGCTATGTGTCTGTGAGCACAGAGTGAGAGAGTATGCTATGTGTGTGTGAGCACAGAGTGAGAGAGTATGCTATGTGTGTGTGAGCACAGAGTGAGAGAGAGAGAGTGTGCTATGTGTGTGAGCACAGAGTGAGAGAGAGAGAGTATGCTATGTGTGTGTGAGCACAGAGTGAGAGAGTGTGCTATGTGTGTGTGAGCACAGAGTGAGAGAGTATGCTATGTGTGTGTGAGCACAGAGTGAGAGAGAGAGAGTGTGCTATGTGTGTGAGCACAGAGTGAGAGAGAGAGAGTATGCTATGTGTGTGTGAGCAGCACAGAGTGAGAGAGTATGCTATGTGTCTGTGAGCACAGAGTGAGAGAGTATGCTATGTGTCTGTGAGCACAGAGTGAGAGAGTATGCTATGTGTCTGTGAGCACAGAGTGAGAGAGTATGCTATGTGTGTGTGAGCACAGAGTGAGAGAGTGTGCTATGTGTGTGTGAGCACAGAGTGAGAGAGTGTGCTATGTGTGTGTGAGCACAGAGTGAGAGTATGCTATGTGTCTGTGAGCACAGAGTGAGAGAGTGTGCTATGTGTGTGTGAGCACAGAGTGAGAGTATGCTATGTGTGTGTGAGCACAGAGTGAGAGAGTGTGCTATGTGTGTGTGAGCACAGAGTGAGAGAGTATGCTATGTGTGTGTGAGCACAGAGTGAGAGAGTATGCTATGTGTGTGTGAGCACAGAGTGAGAGAGTGTGCTATGTGTGTGTGAGCACAGAGTGAGAGAGTGTGCTATGTGTGTGTGAGCACAGAGTGAGAGAGTATGCTATGTGTGTGTGAGCACAGAGTGAGAGAGTGTGCTATGTGTGTGTGAGCACAGAGTGAGAGAGTGTGCTATGTGTGTGTGAGCACAGAGTGAGAGAGTATGCTATGTGTGTGTGAGCACAGAGTGAGAGAGTGTGCTATGTGTGTGTGAGCACAGAGTGAGAGAGTGTGCTATGTGTGTGTGAGCACAGAGTGAGAGTATGCTATGTGTGTGTGAGCACAGAGTGAGAGTATGCTATGTGTGTGTGAGCACAGAGTGAGAGAGTGTGCTATGTGTGTGTGAGCACAGAGTGAGAGAGTATGCTATGTGTGTGTGAGCACAGAGTGAGAGAGTGTGCTATGTGTGTGTGAGCACAGAGTGAGAGAGTGTGCTATGTGTGTGTGAGCACAGAGTGAGAGAGTATGCTATGTGTGTGTGAGCACAGAGTGAGAGAGTATGCTATGTGTGTGTGAGCACAGAGTGAGAGAGTGTGCTATGTGTGTGTTTAAAGTGACAGTGGGAGCTGAGGTGAGCGTGGAGAGCAAGGTGTTGCTGAGATAAGGAGGAGGAGCCTGAGATGGCGTTAATCTCAGTGCTTAAGTGCCACCTGCTGCCGACAGTGGCGCCGGCGTTTGACAGGTGATAATTGGCAATCACAGCCCGTATAGCGTCTCTACAATGCACCTCCTCACACCTCCTCACAGAGTCTCTTCACCCTCCACTGAGGAGTTGAACAGATCAAATTAAAACACTGTTTTACTTTACATCCTCTCTCACATGAGAAAAGGAAAGAAAATCACATGGCTGATGGAAAAGACAACACATATGACTAAAAACAATCCAAAAAGTCAATAGTGAACAATGAGGAAAAGTGATAGAACCACATAGCGGAAGGTGACACGGTTGGAAACGGCGTGTGTGTGTGTGTGGCCCTCGATGTTTCCCCCTCCCACCGGACAGGAGGGGGGAGTGGCTAGAAGCCCTCTCTCTCTCTCTTTTGTGTTTTGGGGCGTTTCAGTGTTACATTGTCTCAAAAAAGCGCTGGCAGTTCCACCCCACCGACACCAAACATCCCCGGGAAAAAAAGCGCTGGCTTGGACACATACATACCTCTTCGGGAAGGCTAACGACCAAGCCATTCTCTGCCTGGCCCACCAGCGCCTGGAGGAAGTACTCGCTGCAGGCAGCCAACACGGCCCGGTGCCCGCGGAACTCCTTGCCCTCCACCAGGACCGTCACATCGCACAGGATATCCTGCTTCCGCTGGTCGTTGAGGCAGAGGAGGATATTGGTACAATGCACCGTCGACTCATACACGTACATGGGGGCTTCAGGCTTCTCATCCACGGACATTCCGCTCACGCCCTGGAGATAGAAGCACAACAGAGGGGGGTCAGCTTACAGCGGAGGCGGGCGAGCGAGCGAGCGCATACCGCAGGGCTGACATCACAGCCCCCGCGTCAGGCACACCAGCCCCATGATTCAACACATACAAGCTGCACTCACTTCCCCTTTCCCCTGTACAAACACACACATCCAGAAACACACCACGGCCCAGTGAAGACACACACACACACACATACACACGGGACAGGGACACACACGGGACAGGGACTGCTGTTTTGCATAACAAGTAGGCCACGGTTATTTCTCAGTTTTTACAGATTAAGAAAGAACAGATTGTAAGCTTTCAAATGATGTGTCAAAACACCTTTTTTGATTGGTGCGATTTCATGGTCACATACACATGTACTGTATATGTACAATGCGTCAGAGTGTACATGTATGAGACCTTGCAAAGCGTTCACCACATTCCCACTTTGTCGCAGACACGTACGCACGCTGTAGTGCACATCCTCGCACGTACAAATCACATCACATGCAAAAAAGACAAACGTACATCGTTTGCATCAGCGACTGAAGAAAAGCACTGAAATCTAAATACTGTATGTAAAATAAAGGGAGTCCACTGGGCCGTGTGTGAAGCGCGCTGTACTTTTGCTCTGCAAAGGAAGTGCACATGTGTTTGTAATCTAAGAGGGACTCAGTGTAAAGGTATGCTGACACACTCAGCAAGAGGAACGTGGGCTGAGGCGGGTTTGGGAATGTAAGTGCAAGAACAGCTTCTCACCCTATGGGCAGCACAACTGTCATTTTAATGCATGGATGATGATGCTGGGTGTCCAGGTAGCGCAGCGGGAGACGGCGCCCTGCCTACCGACACGAGGGTCGCAGGTTCGAGCCCCCGTCTTACCTCTGCCTCGGTCGGGCGTCGTCGATACAGGCACAATTGGCCATGTCTGCGGATGGGAAGCCGGATTGATGTGTCCTTGGTATGTGCTCTGGTCGGACGGAGCACCTGTTCGGGGGAGAGGGGAACTGGGGGGGGGGGATAGCGTGATCCTCCCACGTGCTAATCTCCAACTCTCCCCAGATCGGCAGAGGGGGTGGAGCAACGACCGCGACAGCAGGGAAAATTGGCCAAGTACAATTAGTATAGAACAAAATATTGGCTATCCACAGCTTCAAAACCAAAAATATCAGATTCCATATCCATTGAAGCTTTAGCATCAATTAAGGATATGTTCTTAAGGTTAGATTAATCTTTCAGTTCAATCTAGTCTCTGAACAACTACCATTGTATTCAATGTGAAACCCAATTTCAGAAGTTCAAAGAAATTGTAAGAAATCCCAAAATATACTGAACAAAAATATGAATGCAACGTTTTGGTGCCATGTTTCATGAGTTAAAATATCCCAATCATTTTCCATGAAAGGCTTATTGCTCTCTCATCTTGTGCACAACTGTGTTCACCTCCCTGTTCGTCCTTTGCCCAGAAATCTATCCGAAGTGATTTCCTTAAATGAACTGTAACCAAAATCGTGAAAATTGCTGCATGACGCGTTGATATTGTCGCTCAGTGTAAATAATATGATGAAACGAAACAGCACCTGCATTGTTCCCCCGGGTCGGGTTGAGTGTTCTCGCGGGCGTGTTCTCGCCGTGTAACTCCACACTTCCATCAAAACACATGAAGAAGAAAGAAGGCCGGCTGTGGGAAATAACAGCACGTGCCCGCCGTTCTCCTGCCAAACTTTCCATTCTGCCGTGCCCGTGATGACAGGCTGAGAGCTATCTTCTCTCAGAGGAGCCCGCGGAGAAAACACCGCACACTCCACTCACTCAAAGAGCCTTTATGTTCCATCTTCCTCCATGCCAAAGATGACGCTTGTAGACATCTCTGCTATACGTTGACTCCCTCCTCTTCATATGAAACACTGGGGATGCTGATGGATTCGCCTCGAGGCCAGAGAAGTGGGCTTGTCATTAGAAGTGGGCTTGTGGTCGCTAATTTGAACCCTCTCCTCTGCTTCAACAATGTCTGTCAAAGCATCCTGGAGCATAGCAATTCATTTCAAAGTTTGATAGAGCTGTTGTGGTCAGCAGAAGATGACCTGTGTTTTTATCCTTGTTTGCATGGTTTTATTTGCTTTGAAGGTTTGAACTATTATTTTTGCTTCTTTTATTCGATATATTTATGCTCTGCTTATCGGCAGCAACAACAGAATAAAAACAGAAGAAGAACTCGGTACGTTAGCATGCGCAGCGATAGCCACCACGGCTGAAGAGACCGAGAGCGCCGCCACCTCAAACTCGATCTTCATCGAGAGAAAATCCAAGGAAAAAGACGTCGCAGTCCCGCCCACAATGTTTGATTGACAGGCGATCTCTTGGAAGTAACAATGAGCACTTAAGGGGCGTGACCTGGTAGAACGCGTACCATCAAGGCTTAGTCCTTCATGCAGGTTCGAATCCGACCTGCGGTCTAGCACATACTGTCCTTGAATAAAGGACCCCCCCCCCCCAAAATAAATCAACAACAAACAAACAAACAAAAAACGTCGACACTACAATCCAAGATATTACAGATACTACTTTAATCAATGAAGCGTTTCCAACAATACGACATTAGTGTTGGTGGAAAAGTGCATGGAAAGGAAACATTCCCTTGTGATGGCGTTGCCCTCTCAATGACTTCTGACTCTGTGCCAGTTTCTGCGATGACTTTTCCATCATCCGGGATTCTCAGAGTCAGTGGATCTGGTATCCACACATCAGGCCTCGGGGGAGAGGGGAGGGGGGAGGGGAGGGGAGGGGAGGGAGGTGCGGGCGGGTGTCACTACCACTCTGAGTGTGAAAATGGACACTGGGGCTTCTTCTTCCTTTGCGAAAGGAAATATATCTGGAAAATGGAAACCCATCTCCGTGTAAATGGACATGGCCGGGGTGGGAGAGCCAGATCGGCGGTCACCATGAGAACAGATTGCTGTACAAGCGCTGAGCCTGTCTTCACCTGCCAGTGCAGTGGACAGTGGACAGGGGAGGACATTTCAACACCAGTTCCTCTATCAGAAATATCTGGATTCTTCTTGACAGCCAGTCGGAAGTTTGGACAGACCCAGGCCCGGTGCCACGAGGGGGCCTAAGGGGGCTTTGACCCCTCAGTTCAATTTTCTGCCCCCTCACTTAAAAAAAAAATATATATATATATATATATATATATATATATATATATATATATATATATATATATATATATATATGTATACATAGTAGTCTTTCTTGTGTTGTTATTGCGCTTTTCAGAGGTTATTATGGTTAAAAAGTCCAGAAATATGCATAGCGGGTATATATAACCTATGTTTTACGATATAAAAATATCATATAAAAAATATAAAAAAATAAAAAAAATCAGCCCCCTCCCCAGTTATAACCGCCCCCTCAGTCATTTCATCCTGGCGCCGGCCCTGGACAGACCACAATTTTCTTTATTTTGAGTCTTTTCCCACATTGTAGAATAACAGTAAAGACACCAAAACTATGAAATAACACAAATGCGATCATGCAGTAACCACAAAAATGTGAAACAAATCAAAATGATCTTTTTTAGATTCTTTAGCCTTTGACTTTGGCCTTGATGGCTTTGGAAAGAAATCCGTACATAGACATCAACTTCACGATTCATATTTGTCTAAGAAAACACATTTCAAGCATTTAAGCATAAGCCTTTAGATTAAAATGGCTTTAAGGTCATGAAAAACATGCGTCGATTCAGGCGTGTCCAAACCTTTGACTGCTAGTGTAGATTTGACCGTACACAATGAAATGGCCTGGCTATTATTGATTTCACAAATTAAATCCATGTCAATTGTGAAGAGGGAATGTAAATGAACAGGAGGAGACTGGACAAAGGGGAATGTTTGAAGCCTTGAATCATCTGAGTGAGACATGGTTTGTGTTGAAGACTCAATGTTAGGCCATATTCACACTGTTGTTTTGGACTCGGCACAGTCTGGAGCGTGGGCTGTGATTTGGAACCTCGCCGCCTGTCTGTCCCTCCAGACATCTCCAGCGGTTGTCTGAGACGGCTGGTCCAATTGTTGTATAGTTTGCTTATTTCCACCAAACATTTCTCAGTTGGCTTCCTGGGATAATGACCTGTCTTCCAAGAATAATGTTTCCAGATGCGGCTGCAAGGTTCACAGCAATCAAAACATGCTATTTCTACCCTGGAATGTGCATTCGCTTCACCATGGACTTCAGACGCTTTGTTGCAGTGGAAAATGCAAGGATGACACAAACACAAGGCACAAACACACACACACACACACACACACACACAGCCACACACTCAGACAGTCATACAAACAGACAGTATGCGGACACACACACACACACACACACACACACACACACGCGCGCGCACACACACACCACAAAATAGCAGGTTACGGGTGCATTCTGATTAGAACTGCTGATGGATGCTAAACTGTTTTTCCCCCATTTTCCAGCGGCAGTTTTCTCTAGCGTTGATGCAGCTAACCTGCTCTGTGACTACATGAACATCGCTGCTGTTGTTGATCAAAAGCACAGTGTGGGTGACGATGAGCTTCCTCCTCCGGGGGACAGAGCCACTGCCCCCCCCCCCCCCCCCCCCCGGCAGAGAGGCTGCTGATGTGGGGGACGCTGGGGAGACTAATGCGGCTAGAGAGCTGTTAGCTCTGCACTCCCCATTATAGCAATTATAATGCTATATAGTAGCTATGGCACGCTGCTTAACGCATCTGTGTACAGCAGCCCTCACATCGCTGCAGGCGAAGGAGCTGCAGGTAGCGCTCAGTGCTTTCATTGCATTCATCTACTGTATGAGTGTTTGGACGACACGTCATGTCTGAAGTGTATTGAGTATACCTGCTGCTGACTGCAGTGTTGTAGTAGAGTCGAGTCAGACTTGAGTCTCCATACTAGGAGGACTGAGGACTTGGATTCGAGCATTCATACATTCGGACTCGAAGTTGGAGACGAGGACCCGGATTTGTTCATTGATAAAGACTTTTTTTGTTTTTGTTATATTTTTTTATAGGACCTATTAATTTGGCATAAGATATTGATAGCTATATTATTATTCCATTTTGTGGATTCAATTACATGTGGATTCACGCTCATGTTCAGTAAGTAACTCCGGGCTCTGACTCTGAATCAGGTAATGGGGACCCGACTTGGACTCAACTCTGACTCTTCGTTGGTGACTCAGACTTGGACTCAGACTCTTCATTGGTGACTCAGACTCTTCATTGGTGACTCAGACTCTTCGTTGGTGACTCAGACTTGGACTCAGACTCTTCTTTGGTGACTCAGACTCTTCGTTGGTGACTCAGACTTGGACTCACTCTTCTTTGGTAACTCAGACTCTTCGTTGGTGACTCAGACTTGGACTCTGACTCTTCGTTGGTGACTCAGACTTGGACTCTGACTCTTCGTTGGTGACTCAGACTTGGACTCAGACTCTTCGTTGGTGACTCAGACTTGGACTCTGACTCTTCGTTGGTAACTCAGACTCTTCGTTGGTGACTCAGACTTGGACTCAGACTCTTCTTTGGTAACTCAGACTCTTCATTGGTGACTCAGACTTGGACTCAGACTCTTCGTTGGTAACTCAGACTTGGACTCAGACTCTTCTTTGGTAACTCAGACTCTTCGTTGGTGACTCAGACTTGGACTCAGACTCGAACACTGGGGACTTGAGACTCGACTTGGACTCGACTACAACACTAGTAAAATTGCTTCTCCTCGGTCGAATTAATGAACTTACTGGCTCATAGTTTGGCTGCTGTAGCACACCTGCTGGAAGGTCTTAGGATAGGATTACAGCTTGTTTTCATGGTCCATAGTGGAAAGGTTTACTTTGTTGAGTTTTTATATGTGGTTTGTTCCAGCATTTTTTATTTAACCAAGAAGAACTAACAATTTAGACACAGTCACGGTCTTTAGGTCTATTAAAAAGTAATTGGGCAGTGTAAAGCTGTGTGTGTGTGTGTGTGTGTGTGTGTGTGTGTGTGTGTGTGTGTGTGTGTGTGTGTGTGTGTGTGTGTGTGTGTGTGTGTGATGGTCAGTGTAAACCTGAACAAACCACATACAAACATACAAAAAATGCAACAAAGTAGACTTTTCCACTATGGACCAAGAAAACAAGCAGTAAATGTGATCCCACCCTAAGACCTTAAGTTCCAGCAGGTGTGCTACAGCAGCCAAGCTATGAGCTAATACGTTATTTAAGGAAGTCCCATTGAGATTAATAACCCCTTTTTCAAGAGAGACCTGGCCAAGATTGGCAGCAGCATAGATAAAAACAAGTAGTTTCACACACATTGCAATATGACAATATGGACAGATATGTGAACAGAAGCATAGACTAACAAACATTTTAAAAGCGAGGGGGGGGGGTCCACTAGACAGTTGAGAAAGTTGTTTTGGTGAGGTTTCGTGTCGTTGGCTTGGATGATGTTATCAACCCTCACGAACAGTTATTTGGTGTGAATGGAAGGTGGAAGAGGGCATTGTTCTCAGCTGCCTTAAACAAAATGAACTCAAGGAGTTTAAATAAACTGCTCCAAACAATGCTTGGTCTGAATGCACCCAGTGTGATACAGCCACACGTCACCATTTATGAGGGGACAGCACCCAGTGTGATACAGCCACACGTCACCATTTATGAGGGGACAGGGGTTTTGGATGGAAAAATCAACCAGATGTTTCCCAATTATTGAAGGCAATAATCAAGTGTGTGCCTCCAACAAGACAAGCAGCAGCTTGTTTGAGTCACACTTGGCTTGACTGAATTGTATGACGTGCTGTTGGTCTGGAGGGTTGAAGAAGTACATGTAGGTGACAGCATCGTGATGTGTGTGTAATGTGCGTCCTATCTCACTGGCTCTCTCCAGGGCTGTG
Organism: Poromitra crassiceps; assembly: GCF_964638095.1. Classification (NCBI taxonomy): domain Eukaryota; kingdom Metazoa; phylum Chordata; class Actinopteri; order Beryciformes; family Melamphaidae; genus Poromitra; species Poromitra crassiceps. Next base: position 57,665,962 of record NC_139630.1, on the reverse strand, counting down.
GGGAGGGTGGAGGGGGCGGGGCTTTGGAGGGGTGGGGTATCTCACTGGCTCTCTCCAGGGCTGTGGGGAGGGTGGAGGGGGCGGGGCTTTGGAGGGGTGGGGGTGGAACTGGGTCGTGATGAAATGAAATGGGGAGGAGGGAAAGGCAGGGTTAAGGGAGGGGAGGGCGACTTCTGGGGATAAACAAACCCAGAGTGCCACACTCATGACAGATGTGACTTGTAGGACCGGGCGATACGCACCAAAAATCATATCTCGCTCTTTTTTAGGCTGAATGGCGGCATTTTCTACGACGTGGGCTAAATATTCAGGTGTAACGTCAAAGCCACGTGTGAGATGTCACAAGCACTTTCATTAGCAAGACCAAAATCTAAATTAAATCTAAATTAAATGCAAAGACAGGGTTTCCTTCCCTGACTATTGGCGCTTTCTCAAACATATTTACACAATGAGATTTTTGTTAATCGTCGGAAATGTGGATATAACAACTAAGTGGTAAAGGCATATAATAGAACAGCTAGAACAGTCTGGTAAGTTCAGAAAACTACATCACTTTACTGTAATGCAGCTTTTAAAACCAGGAAAAAATTCTAAAAAAATGACAGCTCATTCCTCATACTGTAATGCCTTTCTTCTCCACTTGTCCATGTGAATAGATGCTCTGCTGCAGCACACAACAAAGGAAACATGTTCACATTGCTCACTTGGCCGTTTCCCTTCAGAGGGAAACTGACGTTGAAAGCTGTGCAAGGCTTTGCTGCTCTCCTCGCGCTTCAGGCAGCTTTGTTTTTGAAGTCCTACGCAAACACGTACCATTTTCCTATGCATTTCCTCCTCAATAGACGGACTCCCTTGATTGGCTGGGAATGCCAGCCTATAGCACGCAGAAAAACATTCCCTTCAAAGTATGCACTGGCACAGAATCACATTCAAAGGCTCTTTGCACTCGAGCGCCAGTGGACATTAATCACAATGACAAAGCCTGTTCTTCTCCTGACTCACTGGTCAGATGACAGCTCCAGAGTCAGATCACTGGTCACTGGTCAGATGACAGCTCCAGAGGCAGATCCACGGAACACTTTCAAGGCCGTTTAAACAAGCATTTCCATTCCTACCATCACTCAATAATGCCCTTAGAGAGCATGGAAGAGGGAGAAGCCCAGAATCACCTGGAGCAGTGGTTCTCAACGTAGGGTCCAAGGACCACCAGGGGTCTTTGAGGGCATTCCAGGGGGTCCCCAGCAAATTGATGACTTGATAAGCGTCATTATTTTTGATAATACGTTTTTCTGTTTTCTCGCAACCTACAACAGTGGTAGTCATGGAATTCGGGACAAAATACATTTTTGTGATTTTATCTTTTATATATCCTTTTGTCTTCTGAATATTGATATGACCGCTATGCTGCATACTTACACTAAGACAAATTCCTTGTCTGTACAGTGATCTTTACATACTGCGACAATAAAAGTGATTCTGATTCGGGTCCGAGATACCAAACCCCATCAAATAAATGAGGGGGTCCTTGACCTTGATATGAAAAAGGTTGAGAGAACCACACTGGAAACGGGCCCAGCAGAGGCATGTGAGGTGGTGATTAGGGGTGGGACAAAATATCGATACCCACGTTATCGCGATATTTCCACCCGCGATACGTTATCGATACACTGGCGCCAAGTATCGATATGTTTATTAATTTTTTTTTTTTTTTTTTTTTTTTTTTTTTTTTTTTTTTTTAATAAACAGGCTAAAATATTATGCTGTGTGTGGTAGTTGAAACATAGTTTCAAGTTGACTTTATTTATGTTTGTAGTTGAAACAAAAACATAACTACTGTAGGCTACATGAATGGAAATGTTTGATCATTAATATCTACTTTTAGAAATTATATAGGTAGGTAGGTAGGTTATATAGGTTTTCTTGTTTTAATAGTAATAATAAAAAGACTTAATGTGTAACTTTTCCTCCGTGGTATCGAAAATGGTATGAGTGAGTGAGTGAACTCAGAGAGTTCATGTCAATTCTGCTAATAAATGCATAATACATGATTTTTTGCCTTCAGAGGTATTTTTTTCACTTGTTACACAGGTATCGTGATGTATCGTCTTCCAATATATCGCAGTATCGCAGTATCGCAGTATCGTGATATATCGTTATCGAGGGCCAAGTATCGTGACGATATCGTATCGTGAGCTACTCAGCGATTCCCACCCCTAGTGGTGATCTTTTGTGGGTGACCTATGCTCCACACAGAGCCAAAGGTGCAAAGTCTCGAACAGATCCTGCTGTTTGAACGGTCAGATAGCATTTAGCCAGCGAGTCCACACGGGGAGTCCACACAGGAAGTCCACACAGCGAGTCCACACGGGGCTGTCCCTCTAGCATTTGCATTCGCAGCACCATTCATGAAGTCCCCAGTCAGCCACACATCATCAGATAACGCTCTCCATCATTCAGTGACAGAACGGAGCGTCAAACAGGGAGACAGAACGAGGCCCATGGGAGCAACACCTATGAGCACCTGCCACAAGTGATCATTATTGCAGGAAAAGGTGGAAGTCACCAACTGGAATATTAAAACATGGCTTTCTATAGAACAAACAAAAAATCAAAATAAACTTGTGGTACCGGGATGTTTCTATTTCTACGCCCTGTGGCTCCTCGTAGTAAACAAGGTTAGCCTCTGTTAGCCGCTGCTGCTACACAGCTTAATAACATTATCCGCTGAGCAGTACAGTCAATGGGAGATGAACACTGTGTCACTGTGCACAGTCAGGGTGGAGGAGCGCAGCCAGATGACTGTAATTACACCAAGGATGAACATGCTTTTAATTGGAATGTGATCCAATTAGGCCACGGCAACAAATGCCCTCGGAGTCGTACAAGGCGGCAAACGGCAAGTCGCCCAACATCCACGGCGCTGATGTCAGTCTCACACACAATGTAGTGACACAGTGTAAGAAGCCCCAATATAAAGTTTCCATCAAAATCACATGCATGAAATCACACGCTTCATCTCAATGTTTGCATGCCACACGAATGCAAAACCAAAACGTCTTCGACCACAAAATACAGTTTAAAGCCACATTAAGCTGTAATGCACTGGCAGGCTTTGAAGTGTATACATTTATATATATACACTTATATGTATATACACTTTTAAGTGTATACACTTAGCTGTCTACATGAAACATGTTTGTTGGGGTTTCTTTCTATTTTCATTCTAATGTAGCAATATCCTCATCCCAATATGATGTTGTTTTTTAAACCCGCATCTTTAGATTTGACACCAATAGCGATCATTTCCAGAGCTGTTTCTATACTTGCCATAAAGTGGAGGAATATGACGCTAAACTAATTAAACCTGCCTATCGCCGTTGTTTGAAAATCGCTTCAGTTCAGCCTCAAGACGTCGGCAGGATCTTGAAGCACATGCATATCTAAATCACACTGACCACAGGCAGCCCTTTTATTATTTATCAAAAAGTGGTGCTAATTCCACCCAGGGCGCGTGCCTCTCTGGGACAAACTGCACAGATCATCAGAAACGTGTTAATGCTTCATTACAGAGGATCACATGGGATCTCAGAGAGGATCACGTGGGATCTCAGAGAAGAGGAATTGATTAAACAGGGATCACTTGATCTGTGTGGTGTAATAGAAAATGTTAATGAGAACCACGGCTACTATCTCACTTGAAATGTCTCTCTAGCTGTTATACAAACACCTCCCCCTTTCTTTCTTTTAATTGACTCTATATCGTTAATACTACAAAGGCCAATGGATTTGGGGCGTCTAGTGAAGCAGGCGGTAACTAGTAACTACTGCATCCATGATCCTACTGGCTTGTACAGAAATTGGGTCTAAGAAAAGTCATGGGCGGCATATTGAAAGTTGAGATATTGACATTTCTAATTCAAAGCAGTCAAATGATAGCAGTTAGGACTTTTTAGTTTCAAAGGAAAATACATATTTTATATGAAATGGCAACACATACTATTTCAGAATTGTGGTCTAGAGTTGTTTAGACAGGGTTAAATGTTTGTAATGAATTTAAACTACACAGAAATAAATAATTATTGGAATATATCATCGCTATCATGGGAAAAACCTGAAACAATTTAGGTTATTTAGATCTTTTAACTTCAATTGGAGGATTATGCTCAGAATCAGAATCAGAATCAGAATCAGAATCTAGGAATGGGCTGAGACAATTCTCTGGCTTATGAAACCCTTTCAAAACCAATTGGATAATATCAAACATGCATTGTCATCAAGCTTCTTTTTCTTAAGCACTGGAATTCTTAGTTCCTGAAAAATTGACCTTTTGGAGATACCAGGTTTTCTACTCAACATTGACAAAATATTAGATTTTCTTCAAAAAATGTTGGTCAGACTCTCTAAGAAAATACTTAAACCCATAAATCCAACTGTCAGCATCAACATTTCAACCGGCCTGCTGACATGTAAACTAGCAACTACGTGACGGATGAATGAGTTGTGCAGGAGAAGAGAAGCCGTTGTCAGTAAGAGGAAGCAAGGCTGACTTGTCGGCGCACCGCAAAAAAAGCAACAAGAAAAACTCAATCTCTTTCACATAACAAGGAATTGAATCATGCATAAACTGTTCAAATCTGATGTGGCTTGAAACAAATGTGGGGCGAGATCACTTCACTTGAAGCTTCTTGACACGTCTGACACCTCGGAAAAAGAACAAACTGACGTATTTCACAGCACTTCTATAAAAAGAATCATGTTAACTTCATCATTTATCAAACCAAGCGTCGTTACATCACTTAGGTAAATTCCTTTGCTTGTTTAAATGAGAAGATTGGAACACAAGATGAATAAAGCGACATGAACTGTTTGTTCTTCTTCAGTAGGCTATGGTGCTTTCCACTCTGACCACAGAGAGTTCAGAGAGACTCCTACTCACCAAGCGGCTGATAAGCAGACTTCCAGAAGGTCACCGGGTTGCTTATATTGATCCAGAGATAATATATGCAAGACTGAGACATGCGGCTGATCCTCGCCAGGCTCTGCTGACTTCTTCTGACAAATGTGCAAGCACAGCCATCACGTCTGATCACACCGCCAATATCGCTTCAATAACGTTTCACGTGCAATTATTTCAAAATCACTGAAATACAAGTGTAAGATCAAGCACAAGTACAGCACATCAATTCCCCTGTCATGAAAATAATGTGTTAACTTACATCACCAATTTATACATGGCTATTTCAAGTTCATTAAAATCATGTCTTTCCAAGAAAAAGACTATTTTATGACTGTAAGTAGTGATGCAAAAATACTGGATCCTAGTCTTTCATAGCGAATGTTTGCAAGATGCGGCAGGCAGAGTAAACCACCAAGATGGATGGGGATGTGTAAGTTCAAGGTAAAACCTGAAATGGAAGACAAGGAGTCAAATCAGGCAACAGCGAGAGCCATTATGCTCAAGTCCATCTCCGAATAGATGGAGTGCCTTTCACCCCAGATGGAAATCAATAGTGTCTCTCCGTGCGTTTCGATCGCTCCCTCTTGAGCATAAACAACGCCGCTTCATTTTGGGACGGACAGAAGGCCGACCGGACCTGAGATATTCACACACACGATTCCGCCGGGCTCCAGGAATGTGTCACGGTCACTAATTAAAAAGTGTGACCTAGAGACGAAGAGAGGAAACCTGCTCCAGAGCACCGATCTGCATGTCACCCTCGGGTCCGTCCGGTACGGTCGAGCGATTTGGGTTACAGTCAGACGCCCGGGCTGGGATGACTCCCGTGGGTGCTGGCGAGCTGCGGCCAGGCCCCGCAGGCGCTCCTGCCTGCTGACAGTGATGAATGGGACCGCCTGAGAGACGGAGCGCTCGTCTCGTCCGCTCATCAGCCCACAGAGCACTTTAGAGTCCCGCTCAAACGGCATCCGCGTATCAGGCAATCCCCCTAATTAACACCGGAGCTACTTCATCTCGTAGCCGTGGAGAGGCGGAGGGCCATAACCTTAACCGTGCCGATCAATACGCAAACCACCACTGAGATCCACCTTTTTAAGAGAAACAATTAGCGAGGAGCACAGTTTGCATGGAAGCCATCAAAGACAGCTGGATTTACACACGGAGACACTCTGCTGTCTCTATTACTACTGCATTCAGCCTGGTATATCCTGGACAGTAATGCATTCAGCCTGGTAGATCCTGGACAGTAATGCATTCAGCCTGGTATATCCTGGACAGGAATGCATTCAGCCTGGTAGATCCTGGACAGTAATGCATTCAGCCTGATAGATCCTGGACAGGAAATTGTCAAGTCAAGGAAGGTGCAAAGGTTGTTGAATCCACTGAATCAGCGCCTCACTTGATCAACATAGAGCAAAAATCTAAAGTGCAGCACGTCTGATCAGGTCATCTTTCCATATTGACCAGATATGGTATGCCAACAAAACTCTGAATATGCACTGGAAAGAGAGAATCCAGAGTCACAATTTGACTTTCATATATGATGAACTCAACCAAGAAAAAATCAAGACATCGGATTTGTTTCTTGTCGATGTCTTCCATCCATGATACATCAATGGTTTCTCACTACAAGCAACACCGAGAAGCGAGAAGCTATTTGATGTTTATTTTAAGCCGACGAATCCTTCTTGAATTACCCCCTCTTACCAAAAACAAGAGAAAGCAAGAAAAAGCAGCAACTAGCTCCCCTGGAGCACTTAGCACTTAGCAGAGCCACAACTTCAACTCTAACTAAAGCATGGCTAGTAGTCACGCCTTCGAGGAATTAACAGCATAGTTGGAAAAAAATGCATCTTTGACCAATCAGATTGCTAATACCGTTGCGTTCTTTACTTTTCTTTCCCAAACAAATGCGATGCCTTCTAGACGAAGCCTTACAAAGAGTTTAAAAGTAATAGCAATTGCATAGCATTTACCTCAAAAAGGCATCATAATCATGGATCCGGTCATGTTGTTATTCCAGTCTTTGCTGTAGCAACTCTCTAACGGTCTCTCACCGTGTGCTACCCAGAGCCTCTGAGCCTATCAGCGTCTGTGGGTGGGTGAGTATGACTGAGCAAGTCGAGGTGTGTATCAGTGTCGGTGTGTCGGTTGTGTGTGTGTGTGTTTGTGTGACGGCATGCCAGAGTATTTTTGGGCCCTGCCTGCCTGCTTACATGCAGCCTGCATGAATCATGACTTCCCACAGCTACAGTAGTAGGTCAGTGAGCAGGGTGCGTCATATCGCTGTCTTATATGGTAACACAGCGCACATGTGATAGCAACACCAGGTTTATCTATAGACTGGCCCCACTGGCTGTTTCAAATGTCTGAGGCAGGGCTGCACTCTCTGAGCTCTGCTCCACACTGTTTTGCTCAGTCAACTTTGGTCTTTTTGTTTCGTCTCGTCTTGGATATTTCTTCATTTCATCTGATTTCATTGCGGGGTCTTTCGTACAATCTGTCTAAGATTTTGGTGTGGTTTCAAACAGAGTCACAACAAGTTCACAACTTATTCTGATCGTCTTGACTCAAGCCCCTTTTTCGGTTTTAGTCATCGTGACACAGCTTCGACACCACAACTGCACACCACAGTACATTACTGCTGCACCACACACGCACGCAGCAACCGTGACAAAGCACAGGTCTGACGTCTGACACTTTTGACACAGCTGACGAAAGAAAAGAGATGATTTGTGCTCGACATTGACAATGGCACTTTTATTTTCAATCGTCAACTGTTTGCCTCTTCCTGTGTGATTGAACTGAATCAACAAGGAAACACGCTGGAGGTTTATAGCTGCTGACACCTCGATTATAGACGGCGACCGCAGAAAACAGACTCTCGATAGAGGTGAAACACTCAAAACCATTGCTGCCAAAAGGGGATTGTGGCGTTTGAGGAATTGGATTTAGATATGTGAGGGTTTTTTTCAGCAGCGCCACCACCAGAGCGGGAGAAGCAGCACAGCTTGTGCTAATTAGGCCAGTGATTGGCAGGCCGAGGGGCTCCTCGGATGAGTGTGCCCAAGCCCGGATTATCTGCTGCATTATTAATGGGGCCCGGTGGAAGCGGCTGCACGGGTGGGGGCAGGGTGGAGGCAGGGTGGGGGCAGGGTGGAGGCAGGGTGGTGGAGGCAGGGTGGGGGCAGGGTGGAGGCAGGGTGAGGGCAGGGTGGAGGCAGGGTGAGGGCAGGGTGGAGGCAGGGTGGAGGCAGGGTGGGGGCAGGGTGGGGGCAGGGTGGAGGCAGAGGCAGGGTGGGGGCAGGGTGGAGGCAGGGTGGGGGCAGGGTGGAGGCAGGGTGGAGGCAGGGTGGGGGCAGGGTGGAGGCAGGGTGGAGGCAGGATGGTGGAGGCAGGGTGGGGGCAGGGTGGTGGAGGCAGGGTGGGGGCAGGGTGGAGGCAGGGTGGAGGCAGGATGGTGGAGGCAGGGTGGGGGCAGGGTGGTGGAGGCAGGGTGGGGGCAGGGTGGAGGCAGGGTGGGGGCAGGGTGGAGGCAGGGTGGAGGTAGGGTGTAGGCAGGGTGGTGGAGGCAGAGTGGAGGCAGGGTGGTGGAGGCAGGGTGGAGGCAGGGTGGGGGCAGGGTGGGGGCAGGGTGGAGGCAGGGTGGAGGCAGGGTGGAGGCAGGGTGGGGGCAGGGTGGAGGCAGGGTGGAGGCAGGGTGGGGGCAGGGTGGGGGCAGGGTGGAGGCAGGGTGGAGGCAGGGTGGGGGCAGGGTGGAGGCAGGGTGGGGGCAGGGTGGAGGCAGGGTGGAGGCAGGGTGGGGGCAGGGTGGAGGCAGGGTGAGGGCAGGGTGGAGGCAGGGTGGAGGAAGGGTGAGGGCAGGGTGGAGGCAGGGTGAGGGCAGGGTGGAGGCAGGGTGGAGGCAGGGTGGAGGCAGGGTGGGGGCAGGGTGGAGGCAGGGTGGAGGCAGGGTGGAGGCAGGGTGAGGGCAGGGTGGAGGCAGGGTGGAGGCAGGGTGAGGGCAGGGTGGAGGCAGGGTGGGGGCAGGGTGGAGGCCGGGTGGAGGCAGGGTGGGGGCAGGGTGGAGGCAGGGTGGAGGCAGGGTGGAGGCCGGGTGGAGGCAGGGTGGGGGCAGGGTGGAGGCAGGGTGGAGGATGGAAGCCATTATTCAAAACGCCGCATAAACTGTATGAAGAAAAAAAACAATGGTAATTTTCTGACAAAGAGATCAAGCTTCTAACGACTGATGGAAAAAGACAAATGGAAAGTCTCCCCACAGGAAAGAGTTGACACTGAGGCATCGCCCACGTCAAACCTTCAAAAAGACGTGTGTGTGCCTGTGTGTGTGTGTGTGTGTGTGTGTGTGTGTGTGTGTGTGCGCGTGACGTGTGCAATGCTAAGAGATAGAATGTGTGTGTTTTGGTGTCTTGGTGTGTGTACGTGCGAGTGGGCTGGAGGGTAAAGTCTGTTGAGATGGCAGAACAGCAGCTTTTCACACATCACTCCTGCATGTGCCACATCTGTGAGGAGACGTGCGAGTGCCCGTGCTCTGTTCTGTTCTGTTGTAGCAACATGCAGAAACGTGCTCTGTTCTGTTCTGTTGTAGCAACATGCAGAAACGTGCTCTGTTCTGTTCTGTTGTAGCAACATGCAGAAACGTGCTCTGTTCTGTTCTGTTGTAGCAACATGCAGAAACGTGCTCTGTTCTGTTCTGTTGTAGCAACATGCAGAAACGTGCTCTGTTCTGTTCTGTTGTAGCAACATGCAGAAACGTGCTCTGTTCTGTTCTGTTCTGTTCTGTTCTGTTCTGTTGTAGCAACATGCAGAAACGTGCTCTGTTCTGTTCTGTTGTAGCAACATGCAGAAACGTGCTCTGCTCTGTTCTGTTGTAGCAACATGCAGAAACGTGCTCTGTTCTGTTCTGTTGTAGCAACATGCAGAAACGTGCTCTGTTCTGTTCTGTTCTGTTCTGTTCTGTTCTGTTGTAGCAACATGCAGAAACGTGCTCTGTTCTGTTCTGTTGTAGCAACATGCAGAAACGTGCTCTGTTCTGTTCTGTTGTAGCAACATGCAGAAACGTGCTCTGTTCTGTTCTGTTGTAGCAACATGCAGAAACGTGCTCTGTTCTGTTCTGTTCTGTTCTGTTCTGTTCTGTTGTAGCAACATGCAGAAACGTGCTCTGTTCTGTTCTGTTCTGTTCTGTTCTGTTGTAGCAACATGCAGAAACGTGCTCTGTTCTGTTCTGTTCTGTTCTGTTCTGTTGTAGCAACATGCAGAAACGTGCTCTGTTCTGTTCTGTTGTAGCAACATGCAGAAACGTGCTCTGCTCTGTTCTGTTGTAGCAACATGCAGAAACGTGCTCTGTTCTGTTCTGTTGTAGCAACATGCAGAAACGTGCTCTGTTCTGTTCTGTTGTAGCAACATGCAGAAACGTGCTCTGTTCTGTTCTGTTGTAGCAACATGCAGAAACGTGCTCTGTTCTGTTCTGTTCTGTTCTGTTCTGTTCTGTTGTAGCAACATGCAGAAACGTGCTCTGTTCTGTTCTGTTGTAGCAACATGCAGAAACGTGCTCTGTTCTGTTCTGTTCTGTTCTGTTCTGTTCTGTTGTAGCAACATGCAGAAACGTGCTCTGTTCTGTTCTGTTGTAGCAACATGCAGAAACGTGCTCTGCTCTGTTCTGTTGTAGCAACATGCAGAAACGTGCTCTGTTCTGTTCTGTTGTAGCAACATGCAGAAACGTGCTCTGTTCTGTTCTGTTCTGTTCTGTTCTGTTCTGTTGTAGCAACATGCAGAAACGTGCTCTGTTCTGTTCTGTTGTAGCAACATGCAGAAACGTGCTCTGTTCTGTTCTGTTCTGTTCTGTTCTGTTCTGTTCTGTTGTAGCAACATGCAGAAACGTGCTCTGTTCTGTTCTGTTGTAGCAACATGCAGAAACGTGCTCTGCTCTGTTCTGTTGTAGCAACATGCAGAAACGTGCTCTGTTCTGTTCTGTTGTAGCAACATGCAGAAACGTGCTCTGCTCTGTTCTGTTGTAGCAACATGCAGAAACGTGCTCTGTTCTGTTCTGTTGTAGCAACATGCAGAAACGTGCTCTGTTCTGTTCTGTTGTAGCAACATGCAGAAACGTGCTCTGTTCTGTTCTGTTGTAGCAACATGCAGAAACGTGCAAACCGGAGCAACGTTCTAAATATCCAGCAGAGATCAAAGGACCGTGGAGCCGAGCTGCGAGAAAAGATGAAAGACAAGCATCTACTGATATGACTGACTGCACCCTCCCAGAGTACAAAGACATGTGCAACACCTCGGAGAAATCACAGCTCGAGAGATGGACGCCATGTTTGGCGCCGTTCTCTAGGGCTATAGGCAACATGGACAAACTCAAATGTTCGAATATTTTCGACCAAATACCTCGATATTGATATTGCGACAATATAGGTGCTTTCACAAACTATTTACAGACTGAGATTTAAAAAAAAAAAAAAAAAAATCAGTAATGTGGATATAATGACTAAGTGGGTAAAGGTAAATAATAGAGCAGCTCGAACAGCAGAAAATTTCAGAAAATTACATCACTTTACTGTAATGCAGGCTTTAAACCCAGGAAATAACACTTACGCCATCATAGTATCCAAAATCTGAGACCGTCTAATCTCATATCATGGTATCGATATAATATTAATATATTGTCCAGCCCTACATCTCACACTAAGCTGATAAAAATCCCTGCCTATTTATTTGTTATACGGTCGTCACGGTTACGGGACAGACCGCACGCGAGACCAGGAAGCCGTGGGCTCACAGGCGAGCTTACTCCTCTCATTCATCCACACATTTTGCAGTTCTCGTTTTCGCCGACCACAGAGTCGTGACTATTCATACAGTACAGCTCTCATTCATACGTTTGACATTGACAGTTGACACCAGCATTTCCTCTTACTATGAACACACATACGGCAGCCACTTCAAAATCTCATTTAGGGAACATGTGTCTCATTTAGGCAACATGTGTCACTCGACTGATGAGGCTCTCGGAGGCCCAGAAGATAAGCGAGATGCTTCTGTGTGTCCGAAGTTGTCAGAGTGCTGCTATCTTGCTGACTTGCACCTCTCTGGCTCTACTACTCCAAGGTAATTGGACAGGTCACATAAATATATGTCACTCAGTGTCGAGGGATGCTGTCAGTTTACTCCGGCTGTGACAGGTGCTGCCGGCATAGCCCTGGGAGGCTGCAGCACGTTTAGCCCTGAGAGGAGGGGAGGCTGCAGCACGTTTAGCCCTGAGTGGAGGGGAGGCTGAAGCACGTTTAGCCCTGAGAGGAGGGGAGGCTGCAACACGTTTAGCCCTGAGTGGAGGGGAGGCTGCAGCACGTTTAGCCCTGAGAGGAGGGGAGGCTGCAACACGGTTAGCCCTGAGAGGAGGGGAGGCTGCAACACGTTTAGCCCTGAGAGGAGGGGAGGCTGCAACACGTTTAGCCCTGAGAGGAGGGGAGGCTGCAACACGTTTAACCCTGAGAGGGGGGGAGGCTGCAACACGGTTAGCCCTGAGAGGAGGGGAGGCTGCAACACGTTTAGCCCTGAGAGGAGGGGAGGCTGCAACACGTTTAGCCCTGAGAGGAGGGGAGGCTGCAGCACGTTTAGTCCTGAGAGGAGGGGAGGCTGCAGCACGTTTAACCCTGAGAGGAGGGGAGGCTGCAACACGTTTAGCCCTGAGAGGAGGGGAGGCTGCAGCACGTTTAGACCTGAGAGGAGGGGAGGCTGCAGCACATTTAGTCCTGAGAGGAGGGGAGGCTGCAGCACGTTTAACCCTGAGAGGAGGGGAGGCTGCAACACGTTTAACCCTGAGAGGAGGGGAGGCTGCAACACGTTTAGCCCTGAGAGGAGGGGAGGCTGCAACACGTTTAGCCCTGAGAGGAGGGGAGGCTGCAACACGTTTAGCCCTGAGAGGAGGGGAGGCTGCAACACGTTTAGCCCTGAGAGGAGGGGAGGCTGCAGCACGTTTAGCCCTGAGAGGAGGGGAGGCTGCAACACGTTTAGTCCTGAGAGGAGGGGAGGCTGCAACACGTTTAGCCCTGAGAGGAGGGGAGGCTGCAACACGTTTAGCCCTGAGAGGAGGGGAGGCTGCAGCACGTTTAGTCCTGAGAGGAGGGGAGGCTGCAACACGTTCACACATTCCAACACACCATCAAGCTCAGCTCGCTCACAGAATGGCCAGGCCAGATTAGATGACCCACTGGCAGCGGGACCGACAGGGTGTGAGGGAGCTAATTTGGGAGCTGATGTGAGGGTGAAAATATATGTACACAAGTGTGTGTGTGTGTGTGTGTGTGTGTGTGTGTGTGTGTGTGTGTGTGTGTGTGTGTGTGTGTGTGTGTGTGTGTGTGTGTGTGCGTGTGCGTGTGTGTGTGTGTGAAGGGGGAGGGGACTGGACTGCGTTGGTGTAGATAGAGATGCAGTACAGCTTCATCTGCATTGCAACATGAACGGAAATCACTTGATCAACATATATTTGCATCTTTAGAACAGACGTCATGCTGATTTGACGGGAAATACATGAGCCGAGGCTGTGTCTGAATCAAGAGTATGGTCGGTTTGCTTCTGATGAACAGTGAATAAACAGCATTCTGTCATGAACGAATGCAATTTAAGCACAACACAGTTTACTCCAACTTTTCAGAATATAGACTCAATTTGCAATTATGTACTAGAGATGAAACGGTATGAAAATTTCACATCATGATTATCGTGACCAAAATTATCGTGGTTATCGTATTATCACGGTATTCATAAAGAATTGCTGAAAATGTTCAAAAAGTACTGAGAGACTCACTGAAATCATTTTACGATGTTTTATATTGAAAACTCAGACCCAAAAAGGATTGATACACTCACTGAAATCATTTCTCCAAGGCTGCACGTTTGCATCTGGGAGACTGTTGCCAACTTTGGTTGATGATGGACAGTATTTACCATGTTTTTCAAAGCACTGTAATCACGGTACCACGGTTTTAATGATAATGAAGTTTTGAAAGGGTGCGGTTATCGTAAGGAATTTGATCACGGTTATCATTAAAAACCGCTTATCGTTACATCCCTAATATGTACTTGTGTAAAGGTGAACAGGAAGAGTGTGGGGGGAACTCGTCACACAGGTCAGCCACATGTCAAGAGAGTCAACTGCGTCATCACCAGCCTGCAGGACACACAACGAAAGCTTCTGGTTTGGAGTTTGTGCAGATGTGACACACAGAGTGCGGTTAGCGGCTTAGCTTAGGGCGGCACTGATGACTCAACCCGAGAAGAGAAAGCCATGCTTATTGATTAGGCTTCTTTGCACGCCACAGCAACGCAAGTCACAGTGGAAATATTCACCAGGAACCACATTATAGTCAAATCTCAAAGTAATATGATTTCAGTGTACTGTGTCTGGAAATTGCTTGACAAGTAGTTTTTTGTTTGTTTGTTTTTTTCTCCTGATACACACACACACACACACACACACACACACACACACACACACACACACAGAAAAACATAATAATATTGTGTTTTAATAACAATAATATGATGTGATATTATTACAACACTCAGAGGAAATTGAACACCCAAAGCTTTCCCTCTGCTGTATTGTGTTGGCTTGTGAGGTGGTAGAAGCAAAGACCACTGGTCAAATCACTCTGTTTGTGTCTTGGCTCCTGAGATCAATATTTATCTCTAGAGGCTATTGATTTCTTCTTGATTAAAACACTGAATCTTAACAAGTTGAAGGAGAGCGAGAGAGAGAGAGAGCACTGAGTGCACGCCAGGTTTTTGGACGAGCAACAGCAGTGGAAAGCTGAGCCAATATCGATACACCAATACCATAAACTATGTCTCAACCCTTTTCTTATCAAGGACGCCCAATTCAGTCAATATTAGAGACACACACCCATTTGATCAGGTTTTGTCTCTTGGATCCAAATATGATTTTTATTTTATTTATTATTATTATTATTATTATTATTATTATTATTATTATTATTATTATTGTCAGATATGATTTTGTCCAGAATTCCTTGGCTATCTGTGTTGCACTGTAGGTAGAACAGTGAAATGATGACCCTTCTTCTACATTCTCTAACTGTGTTAAAATGAAATAATGGTGACCTTTAGCAATTCATCAGGGTACTGGGGACCATAAGGAGCCCTGGTGGTCCCCAGCAGACCCCACGCTGAGAACCACTGCAGTACAGGACAGATACTGATGCTATAGGTGGGCGATTGTGTGCGTGTGTGCGTGCGCGCGCGCGTGTCTGTGTGTGTGTGTGTGTGTGTGTGTGTGTGTGTTGGTGGCAGGGAATGATTTTTCCATCATGGTTGGAAATGACTAATCCAATACTCAGTTGAAAGCTCCATATCTATAGGCAACACACAGCAAGTTAGAGGCCTGGAAAATGTGTTTTCACATATTGATCTTCTGCACTATGTGATTTCCCCCCCATCACACACACACACACACACACACACACAGAGTCGCACACACAGCAAAACGGAGCCTTCAATCATAGACTGTTAAATTATATTTTTTTGCTATCTTGGTTGGTTCTCGTGCAGCTAGCACAAGACCAGGGTTTTCCCACAGAGCTGTCTGCTTTTGGTCCATGATCAGCGAGCTGCGTGATCACTGGACAGGCGACCTGTCAATCACAGCCTCAAAACATAGTCTGCTTTATCGTCCATTTGACTCTAAATGGGACCATAATTGACTAAATGAACATGATGCAATATTGAAGAAGACTTGAAACTAAGTGATTGAGATCATAAACTCATTAGGAAAGTGTTTACTGAGGTCATGAATCACGTGAGAAGTCGGGTCATTTTCCCATTCACTTCTATACAGTCAGACTTCTTTTAGCAGCCATAGACTGTATAAATTGGCGAGTTAATATATAAATTCACCCCCCATGCACTTGTCACGAATGGAGAAATTAGAATTGTAAATTTACATTGACATGTCTGCTGTAAAGTTGGGTTAGGGTTATATTTACATTTCTGCTGTAAAGTTGTGAAGTTGGGCATTTTAACATTGGGCTGAACGGGAAATTACCTTTTGGAGCTAGCCTCAAGTGGTCATTCAAGGAACTGCCGATTTTGGCACTTAATTGCCAAATGTTTCACAACAGGACTCCTCCCCCTCGCTTTAAATCAAGGAAACAATCCTGGCACTAAGTGGAAGCTATGACTTCTTGATTTGTTAAATGCTTCATCTTCATCCTAAATGCAGTAGTAGTGTATATTATGTATATTATATGGAGTATAAATACTGTACATTAAACTTTAAAGCCTGTGAAAACATCTGAGAATATACATTCATCATTTATTACCTTCTCAATGACTCTGCAGCTCAGTGAATGCAGATAAGCCAGTGAACTCCCATTCATTACTGTCTGTGTCTGTACAGCTGATAACAGGATTCAACTAGAGGCTCTGACAACCATATCTACTGTATATCTCTACAGTATCTATCCATCTCCTTATCAAGATAAACCTATATACAGACATACATCAAAGGAGAATATCTTGCTGTGACATCAGCCATTTACATTGTTACTGTTACATTGTTACATTGTTACTGTTACAATGTTACTGTTACATTGTCACATGCCCTTTCCTGCACATGAATCTCCCTTTCAAAGCAAATGTGAAAAAGCCAGAGCGAGGGAATTTAAGTGCTGTTTTGCTATTCAACCCTAGGGGGAATTAATCTTACTCATATGCAAATGGGGTATTTTATGTGTGACAGACTGGTGGAGGTTCAGAATTTAAACCAATTTCCCCATCAGTCAGGGTGAAAGTCAAGAGGCAGTTGTTGCACTGCACTTGCCAGACATCACTAGACGATCAAATAACCACGTCTTCTTCTTTGGACGTTATGTTGGTGAAGGTGCCCATGTCTTTGTCTGTTTAGTCATGGTGGCGAGCACGGCTGATGCTAACTACTAGGGGGTGTGACGATATCAAGTCAAGTTGTACTTTATTGTCCACAAGGGAAATTCACTGTGTTAAGGTCAGTACAGCAAAAACAAGACAAAATCTAAAAAAGTGAATAGATCATAGCATACAAAATACCACACAAAAAAAAATACATAATTACTCTAAAAGTTCTAAAATGGGGGGGGGGGGGAGGGGTAGCACACAACAGGGCCAGGTTTCCCTCATGGAGGGGAGGGGCGGGGGGGGGGGGGGGGGGGTTTAGCGGGGGCTATGTTTGTTAAGGAGCCTAATAGCAGAGGGGATGAAGCTGGCCCTCCCCCTGTTAGTTTTAAATATAGGGGCAGCATATCTCCTACCAGAGGGCAGGATCTGAAAGCAAGTGCTGAGGTTATGAGTTGAGTCCCTCGCGATCTGACTTGCTTTCTTCACCGCCCTCTGGTCATAAAGCCGTTGGAGGGGTGAGCATTGCGCCCCGCAGAGCTTGGACCCCAGGCTAATCACCCTCCTCAGTTTGGCCTTATTGGCCTCTGAGAGACCCTCGTACCAGGCCAGAAAAGAGAAGGTGAGGAGGCTCTCTATGTGGCAAATATAAAAGCTGCGGAGGATGGGAGGGGCTACGTTCAGGTGCCTCAGCCTTCGTAGAAGGTAGGTCCGTTGCTGGCACTTTTTGAAGATGATTTGTGTGTTGTCATTGAAGGTCAGCCCGCTGTCAATGGTGGTCCCGAGGTACTTGTAGCTGCTAACCCTCTCCACAACCTCTCCATTGAGTTTCAGCTGTGGGACATGATCGGCCTTTCTCCGGAAGTCTATGAGGAGCTCCTTTGTTTTTCTCACGTTTATCTGGAGAAAGTGCTCCTCACACCACTGGTGCAGATTGTTTGCTTCCTCCTCAAAATGGGCGTGACTGTTGGAAGTGTCAACTAATGCAGTGTCATCTGTGAACTTCACCGCCAAGCTCAAACCATCCGAGCCCCTCAGACTGTTGGTATACAGGGCAAACAGGAATGGTGAAAATACTGTCCCCTGGGGGGCGCCGGTGGATATGAGCACGACAGGAGAGGTGGAGCTGTTGACTTTGACAAACTGCTCCCTTTTAAGGAGGAAGTCCAGTATCCAGAGGATCATGTGGGGATCCACCTGGAGCTCTTGCAGTTTGGCACAGAGAATGTGGGGCTGCATGCAGTTGAATGCAGATGAAAAATCCACGAGCAGGATCCTGGTGTATCGTCAATCTATATCGATGTATCAATACATCATCGATATCGTATCGTGTATCGATGCAAAGTGAAAACATCACCGTCATCTTTAAGATACGCCTTATACATCCTAGGTGAGGATGCATAGATTAGATGTGCATGGCAATGGCTTACAGGCAATGTACACCAGATGCGTTACGGCTGCGTTGCAGATCGACTCTCGACATGTTAATTGATGGGCGATACATGTTAATTGATACATGTTAATTGATGGGCGATACATGTTAATTGATGGGCGATACATGTTAATTGATGGCCGATATATGCGGTATGGAAAAATGACACACCTGTTCTATTTGTGTCAGATCCTGCATACGTCTGACAGATGACATGAGTGTGGGTCTGTTCACAGCCGTACCGGAGCCACACCACATCTGTTCCGGAGGCGTTTACGTTAGCCCTTATGTTCATAATTGAGAGGTCATCAAGGAAAACATTTGCACGTGACAAATGTGGCACTTTATAATGAACAATAGGTCTATTTATTTTATATATATATATATATATATATATATATATATATATATATATATATATATATATATATATATATACTAAAATAATTAATAATTTAAAAATAATAAATAATATATACGGTATACAGTATATATATGTATATATATATATAATATTAATATATATAATATATTAATAATATATAATATTATTAATAATAATAATAATAATCATAGTAATATATATATATAATATATTAATATATATAATATATTAATAATATATAACATTATTAATAATAATAATAATCATAGTAATATATATATATATATATATTACTATGATTATTATTATTATTTAAAATAATAGGTTCCATTTAAATGTGTGGAAGAGCAGTCATCACTACTTTAAACAGATGGCAGAAACACCTGCTGCAGTGGCACGCTTCCCAAAAGGTCACTCTCTCCTTTCCAGCTTTCTCACACACACACACACACACACACACACACACACACACACACACACACACACACACACACACACACACACACACACACACACACACACACACACACACACACACACACACACACAGCTCTCACTCTGTTTGAAGTCAAGTGCAGAGCAAACATTACGATGACTGATGTTGCCTTAGTTCCTCCTGGATCAGCCCCAAGGAACCTCTGGAAGGGGGAAACGCAGACGCAGGCCGTTGCTATTTGCAGAGGAGAGACGGCGTTGGCTGAAATGACACGTTGGCTGATGGTCTGACTCTGCGGAGGACGTTTGCTTTTCTAGTGGCACACAGTTCTTGGAAGGCCTGATTTCACATCTGATTGCACATGTCTGGTGGAGGCGTGCTCCTATCCTAAGCGTTTCAGCCATGTCTGTGGCCGGTGGAGGAGAAGACCACTCGTTAAGCTCCAAACAGGCCCTGCTTTATCCTGCCGCTGGTTCCTGACCGAGGTCAACCTCTCGCACACCACAAACGACTCCCTGAAACGCAGGCAGACCGGCCCCCGCCGAGACATCGCCATTTGTTTGTTTATGGTTTTAGGCTGCGCACTAAGTCCCCCCATCGTAAGAGGCTATTTTTAGCTGCCTAATCCTTCAATGGATTTATAATAACCCAGACTTCACAGATGACGGGGGGGGGGGGGAAAACAGGACATAAAAAGGTTCATGTTCAAGTATAACTGGGTTTTTGTCTGATCTGTCATTATTTGTGTTACTTACTGTAAATACCCTCCATCAAAAAGGACCCCTGGGTGCGTGCCCTGCACCATACTTTTTATGAACAACGTTATATATACAGCACCTACTCTGTCAGCCTTATTATCCAACATGAGAGCTCTTCTGGGACGCTACGGCCATGATGACGCGTGTGATGGATCAGAAGTAGGAGGTGGATGTTTTTCATGGACACCCTCTGATTCATATCTTTCATAACTGCCCAGACCGGCCTGGACATTGTGCTCCACTAAACCTTAATGGTGCAGCTAATGTGCTGTCTCTCTGCTGGGGCGGGGGGATAAAGATGCCCACACACAGACTACACACACACACACACACACACACACACACACACACACACACACAGACTCGCTCCTCAGGCGTTTATGAAGAACAAACTGTTCTAATCGCCTTCCTCCCTCGCCTCCCTCCACGCATGAATCTATCAAGACATTCACAGGCTCTGCCCGGCCCGGCATGCTGAAACCCTTCAAGCATAGCTCATGCCATTTCTCACCTGGACCCTATTCTTTCATCATGTTCTATCATGCTGATCCATTCGGACCAGAACCTCGTCAGTTGCTTCACTAGAGTAGTTTATGTTTTGCTTGCCTTGAGTGCAGCTCTCCAACATTGTCCCAACGGACCAATAGACACTTCAAAAAATCAACCTCAAAAAACCATCCTGTGTTTCTCCACACGTTGACACTCACTCTGTAATGACCTGACACAGGAAAGCATGTAGCCAGGCAGCCGCAGCCAGCTGGCAAATAGCCTATACCACTTTCAGACCAATGAGCAGGGTGGATCCAGGGTTACTTGACCCATGTTCATTTGAGCCATGTTGACTGACTTGGGTCAGTCAACATGGGTTAATCCCTGGTCATTCAGATAGGACCCGGGTCACAACCCGGGAGAGATGCATAACAACTTGGAGCAGAACAAATAGCAAACCGGGCGGTGCTATTTCACACTGGGATGAATCCTTTATCAGACCCTGCTCCGAGGTGGGTCGCCAAGCCGAGTCGGGTTAACCCTTTCATAGCCCACATCAACCTGGGAATAACCCTGGTTGGAGCCTTGGTGTGAACGGGGTAAGCAAGGGAATGCTGAAGCAGTGGCCAAGGTGCCATCAAAACTGTATAAGAAGATTGTTTGATCATTTAAAATGATAAAATGATAAACATCTTTATACCCACATGTCTCATTACAGAGCGCTCCATCATTGTGTTGAAAAAGACATGCGTGCACCAGCCCTCTAAGACTGTACTGGAGAACTGCTCCAAATGTTTAGGTCAGCATCTATTAGTATGTTGGAAAAAGATGGGGAAATAGGGTGTAAGTAGAAAATGGCTGGAGTTAGGCTTTAACATGAGGTGAAACTAGAATGGACCCGTACTACACCAACAACAAACGCCAAGTCCCAGAAGGTAAACAAGTAGACCAGATGTTGTCCTGATGCAGAGCCTATCTCCACTCTCCACACACTATACAGCCAGATAAGAGCACAGGTTGGGAAAGGACGTGAGAGAGCAGGAGATTTATTTGCTCAGGGTTGATGAATGGGTCCTGTTCCACGTGTCAGGAGCAGGTAGCCATGCTGCCTGCAGCCAGCTGTACTCTCTGCTCTCTGGCCACGCTGGTGCCCCACTTCTCCCTCTGCATGCTTCAGCTCTGTGCTCAATATGTCCCGTAGCCACATCCAATGTAGAGCCAGCCATCGACCAGCAGCTTATGGGCTCCATAACGTGCGCTGGACAGTACACAAGCCTCAGCTGCCAGCAGTCGAATATTTAACCCCCCCCCCCTATGTGGACACTGTCGTTTTTCTAAATCCAAGCATTGATCTTCACATTTATACGACTGATCCACGAGAATCCTGTGCCTGAAAATAGGCCTACATAGTGCTGTCATGACGCAAGAATTTTGACTTTGAAACTACTGCTAAGTTTAATATCTCAAAATTCTGAATAATATACTACTCCTCCATACCTATATACTAGGGGTGTCACGATAAACTCAGTTCATGATACCATACAATACACGATATTGGGTTCACGATAACGATACGATACGATATTTTAACAATATTTTTTTGCGATCGATTTGTAAGTTGAGGGGGCATCCTCCACGCTAATTTGAGTCATTTCACCATTTTCATCCTCCGTGTCTGTAACGTCCCTCGGCTGTTCAAACAAAGCAATGAAAAGGAGAGCGAGCATGCAATCAGATGCAGATCAGTGCCACCATGTTCAGCTTCTTTTTCTCGCGATATGAGATTTAATCTCAACGATACATATTGTCACGTTTTGATATCGCGATATATTGTGGGACGATATATTGTGACATCCCTACTATATACCTATACATACCTATATACTACTCCTCCATACCTATATACCTATACATACCTATATACTACTCCTCCATACCTATATACCTATACATACCTATATACTACTACTCCATACACACCACAACTACCTGCAGCAGACTGCCGGGGATGCGAGCGTCACAACTACGTGCAGACCTGCCGGAAATGCTCATTTTGTAACCAGCTTAAATGTTGGAAAATGTATCAATCAGCTTCATCAGTCCCTGCCTGCGCCAATGCTCAATGCCCATGTGCAGTTTCACATCGATTGGCCACAACCCACTGAGGAGAAAGATGGATGCAGACAGACGGGGCAAATCATCAAACAATATGTCAGCCAGGGGTGTCAAAAATAATCGATTATAAGATGCATCGCGATGCGGACGTGCACGATTCTGCATCGATTCACAAATGTCAAAAATCGATTATTTAAAAATAATAATAATAATAATAATAATAATCAAATAAAATATAATGGAAGTACATGCAGTTGTTTATTTGGATCATAATACAATGCAATTCCAAAGGCACTTTTATTTTAAAAGTAGCCACACAGTGAGAAAAAAGAAAGCGAGAAAAAAGAAATCATGTATTGCGAAAAAAAGTGATGGATCGATTGAAGATGCATCGAGATGCATCGAGATGCATCGATAATCGTAATCGAATCGAATCGTAGCCCTCTGCATCGTAATCGAATCGAATCGTGAGGCCAGTGAAGATTCACAGGCCCTAATGTCAGCACACTTCACTGTGTTTTTGTCGGCTCTGTAAGTGGAGTAGTTCCATATCTGGCTCCTGGGACCAGTTTAGTTAGTCAACCACTCTTAGTCTTAGGTGGGCTGGATTCAGTTCAAGACGAGGTGGTCTGGTGGTGACTCGGTTCACCATATTTTCTGCTGTTTGACTCGGTTGAATTTTGTGCTGTTCTTCCATAGTTTTCTGTTGCTTGAATGCTGCAGTTCACCGTCAAGAAACACACTGCGGCCCCCTCGATTACAATCTTCTTCTAATCACGTTCTACTTCCTCTTTTAACTATTCCAATGTGCATGTTTACGTGCTCGGGAGGTGGCGTTGAAATACTACTTCAACTTGCAGAACACGTTTAGGGTTAAAGTATTGAATGTTTATAAAAGTCAACATCAAATTCTGTCCTTCTGTCTTTCTTCAGTCTTGACATATGGGTTCTTGTCACAGCTCCGTATACCTCCAGCGCGTTGTGTGACTCACATCTCAGCAGCTGCTCACAAGCCTGGGCATGAGAGCACAGTACAGCAGTGTGGCTCAGTGCCTCTGGCCCTCTGCCTCGCTCTCCCTCGGCTCATTTAGTGAACTTTGCTCACCTCTGGAGCCCAGAGAACTTGTTAAAAAGCCAGACTTCACCTGTCAGGCCGCTCGCCAACAATGAGTCATGGCACATTCATCAAGTCTCCACACTGACTGAAGGTTATTTGAGGGAAAAGGGCTGACGTCAACCACGCTGCTGTGACTTCACCTCAGAACTCATCTTCAGGAAAAGAATGCACCACGCTCTCTCTCTCTCTCCCCTCAATCGAATTCCCTTCCGCCACATCTTCCTCCTCGACTCGCTATAAAAACACTCCTGTCTGTCTTCTTGAAACTTTTTCCCTTTACATTATAATCCTCTTTGCTTCTGCTCATGTTGTTGTTGTGGAAGCATTCTAGGCCTGTCCCCAGCAAACTGATGCATTGCTAAACTTCACCAGTACCAGTAACACAATTAGAGAATGATGAGAAGAGAAGAATAACTGTTCTATAGTTTATACTGTTATACTTAGTTACTGTACTGGCTATATTTACTGTTATTGCTATACATACAATACAGTCATGCAATTCTGGGCAAAATCATATCTAGTAATAAAATATATTGTCAGATTTGAGTCCGAAAGATAACTTCTCATCAAACGGAGGTCCCTGCCTGTCTGCCTGCCTGCCTGCCTGTCTGTCTGCCTGCCTGCCTCCTGCCTGCCTGCCTGAGGCCTGCCTGCCTGCCTGCCTGCCTGCCTGTCTGTCTGTCTGTCTGCCTGCCTGAGGCCTGCCTGCCTGCCTGCCTGCCTGTCTGTCTGTCTGCCTGCGGCCTGCCTGAGGCCTGCCTGTCTGTCTGTCTGTCTGTCTGCCTGTCTGTCTGTCTGTCTGCCTGCCTGAGGCCTGCCTGCCTGCCTGCCTGCCTGTCTGTCTGTCTGCCTGCCTGAGGCCTGCCTGAGGCCTGCCTGTCTGTCTGTCTGTCTGTCTGTCTGCCTGCCTGAGGCCTGCCTGCCTGCCTGCCTGCCTGTCTGTCTGTCTGCCTGCCTGAGGCCTGCCTGCCTGCCTGTCTGTCTGTCTGTCTGCCTGCCTGAGGCCTGCCTGCCTGCCTGCCTGCCTGAGGCCTGCCTGCCTGCCTGCCTGTCTGTCTGCCTGTCTGCCTGCCTGCCTGTCTGTCTGTCTGCCTGTCTGCCTGTCTGTCTGTCTGTCTGCCTGCCTGCCTGTCTGCCTGCCTGCCTGTCTGTCTGTCTGCCTGCCTGCCTGCCTGCCTGTCTGTCTGCCTGAGGTCCCTGCCTGCCTGCCTGCCTGCCTGCCTGCCTGCCTGCTTGCCTGCCTGCCTGCCCCTACAGTGATGTGGACTAAATGAGGGGGTTGGGCGTGGGGATGTTGGGACGGTAGGAAAGGCTAACAGAGACTCGTCAACAGCTTGCAAAGTGCTGCGTAGCTGCAGGACATGATGCGTCCCCTCCCATTCTTCCATAACCACACATACACAGTGTGTGTGGGGGGTGTGCGCGCGCGCGTGTGTGTGTGTGTGTGTGTGTGTGTGTGTGTGTGTGTGTGTGTGTGTGTGTGTGTGTGTGTGTATGGTGGTGTGTGTGGGGTAGGGGGGCATAGGACTGTATTTCACTTCCCCATTCACAAAAATAGAACACAACACAACAGGGCCACATACGTTCATTCACTCATGTAAACGCTCGTATGGCGCGTGGAGCTCAGGGCACACGATTAGCACCAGCCAGCAGCCAAAAGCCAGGATTTTGGCCTGGTGGACAAAAAAGTTAATTTTGCACCCTGCGGATTACAAAAAATGGAATCTGGACAGAGGAAAGGATTTTACTTGTCATGGAAAAGTAATCAATTGCTGATTAGATTACCATAAGAATTGGGTTTGTGTTGAAGGGTTATCAGATAGGGATGCACGATATGGATTTTTAGAGCCGATACGATAACCGATAAATATATTCTTCTTGGCCGATAACCGATACGATATAACCGATAATTATTATAATAAAAATAGATATATATTTTTTTTTTAGTTTTTAACCTGTATTTTATGCACACCTGGGGTTAAAAAAGGGTTAGGGTAGATGTATGGATTTAGTGAGCGCTCTGACCTAACCAAATCTAACTAACATCACTGTGAACGCAAAACAAAGAAAACTTCTGATATAATATGATTGTTTTAATAAAGTGTATCACTCAATTATAGTCAATACAAAAATAAAGGCTTTTATAGAACGGAAAGCCAAGCTGCTTAGTCTGCAGATAAAACACAATGACAAAAGGCATAGTAATTTAGACTCTTATTGTCAAGATTCAAGATTCAAGATTTTTATTGTCACTCCGTAGTACAAGTATCACGTGTGAAATTCTTGTGCTGTAGGCTCCGTTACAACATAGTGCAAAAAAAAGAAGAAAAAAAAAGATATATAAATAAAAAACAAGAGGCAACAGGCAATAGAGCAGTAAGACACGCCACAGACAGTGGCGTATTCACTGCCCATAGTGCAAATGGCATGAACATACTTTAAACATAATTAAACATAATATCATTCTGTTAGGTGCAAATAGCATATACCTAATTAAACATACTATTGAACATTAGTCATACATAATGGTGGCATCTACAGTGCGGTACAGTACGGCTACTACACTATTTGTATATGTTAAGGAGTCTCGTGGCCTGTGAGAATAAACTGTCCCTCAAGCGATTTGTGCGTGCTCTTGGGACCCTGTATCTCCTCCCTGAGGGTAGCAGGGAGAACAGACTGTTGTGGGGGTGGTTTGTGTCTTTGATGATCTTCAGGGACCTCCTGAGGCACCGCTGGTTGTACAGATCTTGCAGTTCTGGTAGCTCACATCCTGTTACGCGCTGGGCCGCGTGCCTCACCCTTCTTAGCGCTCTGCGGTCCATGGTGGTGCAGTTCCCGTACCAGGTGGTGAAGCAGCCAGTCAGCAGGCTTTCAATGGTGCCTCTGTAGAAGTCCCTGAGGATTTTTGGCCTTAGCCCGAATTTCTTCAGGCGCCTGAGTCCGTGTAGTCGCTGTTGGGCCTTTTTGACAACAGTGGCGGTGTGGTTGGCCCATGTCAGGTCCTGGTGGATATTGACTCCCAGGTACTTGAAGCTGTCCACCCTTTCCACCACTGTGCCATTGATGGTGATTGGGGGGTGTGTGCCCCCCCCCTTCTGTAGTCTACAATGACCTCCTTTGTCTTGGAGACGTTCAGAGAGAGGTGTATTGACAGTATTGTCATACTGATCTGTTCAAATTTTGCATTGGTTCCAGTTCTCAGTGAATTGTAGCCTGGGCCCAATGAATGGGGCAGGCACTATAAACCATCTGTGTCGTTTCACTTTTTACTGAAAAATGCTGCCACCAGATTAAATAAAAGGCACTATGTAATGTTGACTGACTGATGCTTTTTATGTAGCCTAATGTGCGCGACTGCTCCTTTGTTTTCATTATTGGCTCTGTCCCGCAGCTAACGCTAACTAGTGCGGGGGGTTCCTCTGCCTTTCCGACATGCTGCCACTCCGAACGTTAACTTCCATTATTCGGACTGGCGGTCGTTCACCTTAGAAGCCGCAATGCCGACCTTAGGTTTAGGCGTGGGGGTGGGAGAGGTTAGGTTTTGGGTTAGGGTCTGGGGGAGTTTAGGTTTAGGCATGGGGGGAGGTTAGGTTTGGCGTGGGGGCTGGGAGAGGTTAGTGAAAAACGGGGAATATAGACCCCCTTTCTGAGTGCCGATATTTCGGAGTGGCAGAACGTTGGAGTGGCAGCACGTCGGAGTGGCAGCATGTAACCCTAGTGCGGTTAGCTTAACGTTAGCGAGTGGTGTTTTGGAGTTAAATACACAATCCCTGGATGTTTCATTTCGGGTAAAGGGGTTTCCATTAGTTTCTATAAGTTTACGCCAGCTCTGTGTATTAAGTGCTTTTGTGGGGCTGTTTGATCACATGCCACAGACTGTAAATGTCACAGTTTGCCAAGCGGACGAGCCTGCAGAGTAGGCCCGCTACGACTGAGCTAATGCTAACAAAACTCGCTAACACAAACAACAAACATATCCGCTGCATCATCACCAGCTTTGGTTTAACGTAATGCCAGCGTAGAGGTTTCCCCTCCTCTCGGAACCTGTGTGGGACATGGATTGCAAATTACAGTAGCTTTCTGATCATTGTGAAACTGAAAAACAGCAACACACTACACACTGGCAGCAGCCATGTTTGCGTCGCAGCTGTGATGTCACGAATGTGCGACAACAAAAAGCTCCGCTTCCGAGGCAAAAAATAAACAGGATTATTATCGGATAATTTATCGGAAAAAGGCCATTATCGGAATAATAAATAATAACGCAAAATGGCCATATCGGCCGATAATTTATCGGTCCGATAATTATCGTGCATCCCTATTATCAGATAGACATTTTAGACAAATTCCAAAATGTGCAGAGAAGATACCCATCAGGTCTGAAAGATGAAAGAGGTTAAATACAGCCATGGGCTTCTTGAGTTTATATACCTGTTACCCTTAAATGTTCAAATGAATAATTCATAAAGTCAACCTGATGTAGCTACATGTAATGGGATCAACTCCTACTTTCAGAAATATATCTTGGAGTGATTCCAGATACTTTACCTTTATAATACAGTTACCTCCAAAAGACTGCTTGCATGCGAGTTCTCTCACACTGATAGAAATATGCCACAAGGTATAAGGTATCAACACATACACACACACACACACACACACACACACACACACACACGCACACGCACACACACACACACAGGAATGCTCTGAAGTCTGAAGCAGTTTTCTTCGCCCTCTGCCTCTGAGTCATAATATGAAGGAGGAAGCCAGGAATGAGTCAGACAGAAAATGTTCCACAAGTCTAATAGTACATTATATATATAATAGTACATTATATATATAATAGTATATATAATAGTACATTATATATATAATAGTACATTATATATATAATAGTACATTATATATATATTAGTACATTATATATATATTAGTACATTATATATATAATAGTACATGATTGTCAGTAGTGCATGAATGACTCTCAGGGACTCATCACAATAAAGAAGTGAGCTTTGTATCTGATGGTAATAATATTTCCTCTCTGCAATAAACATCTATGGATAAACAATGAGCACGCCATAGAGGGGGAAATAAATAAAACAGAGGCATGAATCAGCTTCCCTGCCTGTGGCCATCTCTGATGACTAAGTAATTCGGTTGTGCGAAACCTCAAATACTAAGCAAATCCACTCACTGTATGTACAGTACTGTACTATGGTAATACAGCACCACCATTCTCCACATGAAAAAAATCTAAAATCAAAAAAAAAAGAAAAAAAGGACGCCTTTTCTCGGCCCCTCTTTGAAATTCTACTCCACGCCACAAATTAATTGGCTTTGCAGATGAAAGAAATGTGTATTGTTAAGTGCTAAGTGCTGAATTGCGAGGCTTAGCCAACCAGTATCACATCAAAGCTTCTCCAATTAGCTTGGGTATCCCCACCCCCTCCCCCCGCTCTATTGAGAGGAGATTGGGGGGGGTGGGGGTGGCTATGGAGGATGCTGGGTAATTATTATCAATTCAAACCTCTTCAGAGATCTGTCAAAAGACCGTCTGTCATGGTGAGGAGGAGGAGATTCCCACCGTTCATCTGGAGGAATATGTTACATGCACACACTAATCATTGAATTTGAACTGGATTAAGGCCGTACTCTAGACTATAGAAATGGCCACGCAAACACCTTTATTCTGATTATCTTTATTGGAGTATGGTCATAATCATGTAAGCATAACACAATTAACCCCTGGTTTCCTGCTACATCTTTTGACCTGTTGTTCTTTGGTGCACAAGTTAGCGAACTGTCCAACTGCAATGGCGAGAAGAAAGTGTGGTCAAAATGGAAATGAAATATATGAATGGCAATGAAATAATTGTTTTCATGAATTCATGAGCATGCCTTTGTGATGTTTGGAAGGTCAGCAGCGAGCTAACTATCTATAGCTATAGGCTAGTATGACTAGTTTGAACTTGGACGGTCAGCAAGGCTAACTAAGCTAGATAACGTAGCATGACTAAACTTATTGTTTCTATTGTTATCAAAGTGCTCGGCTTCATAACATTAGCTTTCCCCTCTTACCGCCTGCCTTTTTCACTGGACTTCAGTCTAACGTTAGGGGGGGGGGGGGGGGGGGGGGCACTTTACAATGTGGTTCTTTGGCCACGCCCACTGAGGTTTAACTCAACCAATGACATTATTTCTGCTTCCAGAGCTCTGCCTCTGAGAAATGTTTGTATAACTAAAACTCCAGCAGATGGAGGGCTATACACTGTATGCACTGATAAAGAAGTAGCCTATTCAGTATATATAGTATAGTATGCATGTGTGCATAATCAGACAGCACATAACAAATGACAAATGACCACATCATATGCCAGCCAAAAGAAACGCCAAGAAACATTCGCCTCTTCAGGTCGATTCATTTGATAGAGGCTGAAAACGATTTAGTGTTTCACAAGACAAGAACACAAACAAATCAAAATAAATCTGAAGAATGACAGAATAATACATTTGTCTATATGCTTTTTCCCTATGCCATCAATCATCTTGCGACCGCCCTGTTTGAGAAGCCGCTGCTCTGAAGGGAGGAGCAGGGAAAGATGGACACTGGCCTTCGTGACCACGCGCCTCTTCCTCACCACGCGCCTCTTCCTCACCACGCGCCTCTTCCTCACCACGTGCCTCTCACCTTGCAGAGAGAAAGATGAATTCTTGTGATTTCACGTGTTCTGCCGCTGCGTTAGCGTTAGCCGTTAGGGGAACGGCGCCCATTCATCAAACCTGCAGGTGGCATGGAGAAGAGCGCCACTGTTTCAAGTGCAGCCAACTATTCAGCCATGGCTGCCCGAAGAGCGCAAAGAAAAATTAAATAAAATAATCCCGAGATTGAAGCAAAAAGGGGCTTTTGTGTGGACGATCGTCTACCCTGTGTGGCAACGTGTCCGAGATTTTATAGCAGCTAATTGGAAAGAGGCGGGATCTTCTGCATTCGCATACATCTTCACCCGGCAGGTATGCTTGACATAATCCAAAGCAAACTCCAAAATGCATAGCTGGAATATCCTCTGCTTTGAAAGCCAGATGTCGGGGTCTTCTGAGGTCTGGTGCAGGATCGATGTCTCGTCTGTTTTCTCTATTCCCAACGTTTGGCGAGGTGTGTCAGAAAAACCTGCTATAGTCTTAGAACTCCTTCATGAAAAACCTGTTATAGTCAGAACTCCTTCATGAACGTTGCAACAAAGGGCATTTATTATCCATAATATATAAATATATAAATCCATTTAGGGAAAGATCATCATTACCTGTGATGTGTGTAAAATTCCAGTATGTAAATAGGCTTTCATTTTGTTAATCACTGGCCTGAGTCACCCATATCTTCAAAATATACAAGAATTCCTTTTCAGTTGGTTCTGTGCGTCTGTACGCGTAGGTGGCACTTATTTTTGTCTTTTTCCACTCCAAATGGTGGAGATCTCATTTTGGAACCAAACCCTTTCACACACTCCCACTGAGGAGAATACAAGATATTGTAAAATCATCAGAACCACTCAATCGCCCGCCTGAGTTGAGTTGTCCCAACACAGCCTAAGTGATTTATTTCGCAATCCAATAAAAGCGCTCGGCACTAAGAGGCGCGGGGCGGTCCGTCAATGTCACAAACCTCCAGCCGTCGTCATATTTTAACCGCCGATCGACTCTCAGATCGTTTCCTCGTCCCGGCTGCAGGAACAGGACAGGTAGGGCTCCCGGGCCCATGAGGTCAGTGTGTATTCACAGGCCTAACAATGCACAGAGGCAGGGGGGCCCAAGGGCCCGGCGGCACCCATCAATGAATTCCTTTCTCCCTGGGGAGCCACTGTTTACTCAGCACAGGAGGGGGGGGGCAGGGGGGGGGGTGCACAATGGAGCTTCTGGGCCCCTGCGCCTAATATTGATGTCATACTACTCATCTCCACATTATCCCTGCTATTGATTAGGCTGATCTCAGCCTGGAGTGCTAGCAACAACAGACAGAGCTCACTCACTCACTCACTCTCTCTCTCTCTCTCTCTCTCTCTCTCCCTGTCTCTGTGTCTGTGTCTCTCTCTCTCTCTCCCTGTCTCTGTGTGTGTGTGTCTCTCTCTCTCCCTGTCTCTGTGTGTGTGTGTGTGTCTCCATGCCACTGACTCCCACACATACTTGGTGAGAAACCAAGGCGTTGTTGTTTTTTTCCATCTCCCTCCAGAATCTCCTGAGTCTCACTCCATGGTTTATCGATCAGCAGCGAGTCAATACTGCTGAGGTTTCTGAGTCCTCTGCTGCACACACACACACACACACACACACACACACACATACACACACGCACACACACACACACACACACACACACAATGCTAGCAGTAGCTGTGCTGTTGATCCCTCGTGGCTATACACTACATTGGTTCTGCGGTAAAACCGTTATCACGAGCACACAGTTCTGCATCCATAACACAGTTGTTTTTTTAGTTCTACTTGGCATTGCCCGTGAGGCAACCTCCGGCTCTGAAATGAAGCCAATACGGAAGTGCCTTAAAGCTGCATTCTTTCTAATGGCCTGGTGGGTGGGGGGTGGGGGGGGGGGGGGGGGGGGGTGGGGGGGGGCGACTCCATTGGTTGCAAAAAGACGTCTGATTGTACGGAAGTCAACGGGAAAATGACCCTACTGCTACTCACTTGATGTATGGGCTCAGGAAACACTTTCTTAGTGAGTTGATGGTCTCAATCGCTAGTTCCGAGTCTTCTACAATACAGCTGATGGTCTCATTTAGAGTCAAATAGATGAGAAAGTACACGCTGCTTTAGGGTCACCTCGCCTGTCCAGTGATGATCACTCTGTAGAAACCCCCTGGACTCACGCCAGCTGCTTCTGCCGCCAAACAACCAAGATGGCGACAGAATGAAAAAACTCTGCTTCAAAACGGGAAACCACAAAACAATGGGTGACGTCACAGTGGCTACGTCCATATTTTTATACGGTCTCTATGGGCATTGTCTGCATAAATATGAACATGGGCAAACTATTGAAGAAGAAATCTATTTCAGCAAAATATAACCAGTACTATATGACAGCACGATGGCTCTAGTAAGGTATTATTCAAAGTGTCAGATGTGATAATGAATTGTTATCTAGGCTCGA
The DNA here is from genome assembly GCF_964638095.1 of Poromitra crassiceps. NCBI lineage: Eukaryota > Metazoa > Chordata > Actinopteri > Beryciformes > Melamphaidae > Poromitra > Poromitra crassiceps. The sequence goes on along the minus strand of NC_139630.1, from coordinate 57,633,215 downwards.
TGCTAACTGTGTTAGCTGTACATGCTAACTGTGTTAGCTGTAGCTACTGGAGGTGCAGAACAACCTGGAAGACGCTGTCACGTCACACACATGGTAACACATTGCTCACAGACAAAGAGCTCAGCTGCCAAGTGCTTTACAGTAAGAGCTCAGCTGCCAAGTGCTTTACAGTAAGAGCTCAGCTGCCAAGTGCTTTACAGTAAGAGCTCAGCTGCCAAGTGCTTTACAGTAAGAGCTCAGCTGCTCAGTGCTTTACAGTAAAGTGGAAAATCTGAATCACTAAACTGTAACATTTACTCGACCCCAAAATCAGTGGAAATGTCGGCTGTGCGCCTACCCCTCATTGTTTCCACGCAGGAAAAATGTGCCGGCTTTTTAACACGTTCGTACAATCTAATATCACTGCAGGATATCTGCCTCCACTAAAACATCAATTTGATCTAATGATGATGAGTAACTGCCTGGCATTTAACTAATGCATCTATTTAGTACATTCAAAGCCTCTGTGTGGCACTGTGGAAACATTGAGATGAAATTCAGTGCAGCTCCTCCACACACTGCAAAAAGTGTCGGATTTAACAAGAGACTTTTCATCTCATATTCAGTCAAATCTTGTCTCCTCAAAACAAGTAAAACGTGTCAATGAATACAGTGACTTAATTTCACTTATTTGAATAAACATAAATAAATATCATTTTTACCACTCAATAGCCTACTGCTTTTTGGAGGAAAACAAGACTTTAAGATTCAACAACAGATAAAATAGTTAAGATTGCTATTTTCTGCAGTGCAGCAATGTTTGCAGCAAACTTGTGAATTGGGAATAACTTGTAAAACAAGCGTTATCCTCCACGTCGCTCATGGTCCCACAAAAGTACTTTCTTTGGAGGCATTTTATGTGTGACACCTCTGACTGTGTGACACGGGGACGTTGTGTCCTGGCTTGTCCCCCGGGGGCCCGGCTGGCCCTCTGCCTGGACTGTGCCACTCAGTGGTGTTGTCTTTCAGCCCTGGCCTGAAGACGGTGAGGGTACTGCCTGCTCTGTGGAGCGCTGCGCGCCCTAAGCTAGGGTTTCACATAAAGCACAAGGTGTAGTACGTGGCTAATTGCTCCTCTGATGTCTGGCGGGTCACCCTATCGCCCGGCGGCTAAAAATACACCCCCGTGTGTCCTGGGTCATGTGTGCGCGACGGAGGGAAGCCCGCGGTGCGAGCCAGAGGTTTATTGATGACGGAAAAACAAATAGGATCCATCTCCCGAGTGGCCCGGGAGGGGAAACTGCAAAAGTCTGCCAGTGAGTAACACCTCTCACGTTAGTCTGCTAGTACACCTCTCACGTTGAGACAGGAGCCTGATGGGTCACTTGGAGAGGTCCTTCAGATGAGGACTTGAGCGGCTCTTCAATCATCAGAGGAGGGCTGTGCTCACCATGCTGCCTGCGTACATCCAGCAGACACTGTCGTGGTCCAGACAGTCACTACTGTCTCTCTCCAGTCCGAGTCTGAGTCACCAAAGAGGAGTCTGAGTCCCATTACCTGAGTTACTGAACATGAGCGTGTACAAAATGGAATCATCTCACTGTATTCATATAACTATCAATATCTTATGCCACATTATTATGGACTATTACACGCACAAAATTGTCTTTATCAATTAACAAGTCAGAGTCCTCGTCTCTCAACTTCGGAGTGCAAATGCATGAGCGCTCGAGTGAGTCCAAGTAGGACTCGGGACTTGGACTCGGACTACAACCCTGCCAGCAGATGTATCCCCCCCCCCCCACACACACACACACACACACACACACACACACACACACACACACACACACACACACACACACACACACACACACACACACACACACACACAGCGCTAGCTCGTCTTCTTAAATATACACCTGGTTAATTATTCACAGGCCTGAGGGTCTGCAGTCTAGCAGGGTAGCTGCCTGCCTGCGTAGGAACCTGTCTTGCCTGATTTTATCTCTGAAGGCTTCGTTATTCTGGGCACAGAGTCAAGCGATAGGAACGTCATCAGACATTTTTCTGCTTTGCAGCAGGCGGGGGGAGGGGGGGGGGGGGAGAGGAAGGGGTCACAGAGCAGTTAAACCGACAAAGCTGGCACGCCGAGCCCGAGCCCGAGCCGGGGCCAAGGTGCGAGACGCGCAGCGCAGAGGCCCCGCATGAGCGGGTCCTCGCTCGAGACACATGTCAAACAGGAAGTGGCTGTTTAACGTCTCCCTCTGCGACGTGCAGCTTCCTGGAGACACAATGTGTGCCTGGGCAAACTGCTGCCTCATACTTCACCTCGGTCAGCCTGTGACCTAGTTTCTGTCTGTCGCCATGTGGAGTCAAAACAACACACAGAAACACACACACAACACACACAACACACACAACACACAGAAACACACACACAACACACACACACACACAACACACACAACACACAGAAACACACACACACACACAACACACACACAACACACACAACACACAGAAACACACACACACAACACACACAACACACACACACAACACACACACAACACACACACACACAACACACACAACACACACACACACACACACAACACACACACACAACACACACAACACACAGAAACACACACACAACACACACACACAACACACACAACACACAGAAACACACACACAACACACACACACACACAACACACACACACAACACACACACACAACACACAGAAACACACACAACACACAGAAACACACACACAACACACACACACACAACACACAGAACCACACACACAACACACACACACAACACAAACACACAACACAGATACAGCCACACATTCCCCTCAGTCACTCACCACTTGATTTGGAAAAGGGATTTGTGTTCGTCCTCCGCGGGCAAACAAAACAGACTCCAGTCCAAATGAAAGGCGATGCAAGGAAAACAGAGTGGAGATACTGTGCAAATATGTGAACCTTGTCGAGCCAAACGCAACACCTCTGAGCATACAAGGCAAACAGAAGCACGCTTATACATGTGCTGCTTATGTCCAAAATAGTTAGCATTATGACAAATTGGCATAAATATGAGGAACACAGAGCGATGTGTGGAGTCAGACGACGTTTGATTGCATGATGGGCCACTAATGACAGTTGAAGATGTGGGACCTGGCGTCACTCCAGCCTCCAGGCACAACTGCTTCCCAACATCTGTATTTCTATACACATGATGAAGATAGACAGACAGTGAGACGAGAGTCAAGACACTCCACACTGAGATTAGGATTCAGACATCAAGCAAAATAAAATCACATTCTATTCTATTTATTTCCCAGGAGACTTTGCAGCAAAGAAGCAAATTTAAGCCTCGATCATGAGGTCTTTGATTGATTGGTCCAGTAAGCACAGATATGGGTGTGTGCTGCTGTGTTCCCAATCGGCCACTGGTTCTGCCTCAGCTTGTTCAGACTGGCACCTGAGTTTGGCCATGTTGTGGCCCGTTGGACTCAAAGGCAGGTTCACTACAGTGTTTAGGACCTGGCTAAACTACAACCTGGACACACCTGTTTACAGCATGGACATCAAGAACTTGACTAATAATCTACACAACATGTATAAAGAAATGTCCGTTTTGCTCTGTCACTGACTGACACATCATCACAACTTCAACCTTGTACCGAGTTCACGAAAGCGTTTTGCTGTTCTGGTCTTTCCTCGGAAAAAGCTCGTCTTGCTGGCACACAGGAAGTGATGCGTTTGACGTTTCCTGCAGCAGCAACAGCGGTTTGTTTGGAATAAACAGAAGAAGAACTGGGTAGTTAGGATGAGAAGCAGCAGATGGCTGAACACACAAAGAAAAGAGCGCCACCTGCAGAAACTAACTGCGTCCAAGGAAGAAGACGCCACACCACACTGTTTGATTGACAGGTGATCTATGGGAAATGCAGTGCACTGCACCGCAGCAATGAGCGCTTAGCATCAAAGATGTCACCAAAATCCTTCCAGATGACTGCAAGCAGTAAATCTGATCAATCAAATCAGCAACGGCAAGAAGAACGACCATGTTTGTTTGCTTTTGGCTGAACCTAAATGCCATTTCAAGGGGAGTTACAAGACACTCGCTATTTTCAAAAGCAGCTGGCTCATCAATGACAAAGACAAACCAGTGCATGGCAGAGCAAACCACGTCTGGCCCCATCGGGCTGAACAGACCAGGCTCAACTGCTGCACAAGCTGGAAATAATACAGGATGTAAACAAGCAAGCCAGTGAGGGTCTGGACAGAGGGCCAAGGAAAGCACAGACCGACCCAAGAGGAGAGGAACCCCACACAAACCCTATGATGCTATAAAGGTCCGGAGCAGAGAGGCAGATCTCAGACCAGCCGGCCAGAGGAAGGTGAAGGAGGGAACAGAGACGTTTTGGCTTGCTGAACACACTCTACGTCGCCTCCTGCCTGCCGGCATGAGAACAGCTTGTCCCCCAGTGTCTTCTGACAGCTCGTTCAGTATCCCCCGGTCACATCAGCCTCCCACAGACCACACACACACACACACACACACACACACACACACACGCACACACACACACACACACACACACACACACACACACACACATGCACACAAGATAATTAGAGCACAAAAAGGCCAATGGTATTCTTTAAGAAAAATCTGGAGAGAAAACATTTTGAAAAGAAAATGTGTTTTCAATTTTTGTGTCTCGTTGGAAAAAAGTTTTGACACAGACTGATGGAGAATTGCTAAAGCACAAAATGATGTGCTGGAGCAAACTGCATGACTCTTTCACCCACACTGCAAAAACATGTCTGCCTTTTCTTCAGTTTTCATACGTTACGTATTCGTTACGTTTTTGTTTGAACTTCCAAGGCAGTTTTACCACTTTGGAGAGTTTTCTTTTATCTTGTACTTCTGAATTGGATAACGTGATTCAACCATTTACTGTAATTCAAGGAAATTGTTGAAATCAGGTAATTCATTTGCATTGGAAACAATTCACATTTTCTTGCATTGACAGCCCTCACACGCACGCGCGCGCGCACGCGCACACGCACACACACACACACACACACACACACACACACACACACACACACACACATTTGCAAAGGAAAATAGGATGTTCTGATTCAATACAATAGAGACAATGCTTGTTGCAGTGCTGAAGTGTGCTGAAGATGCACTGACATTTCCCAGAGCAGGTAATTGACGTTCAGACAGCCTGGCTGACAGGAGGGCGTACAGACTGCAGAGTCATGGATTATTGTCCTGCCATCAGATCGGCGGTCGGAGAGAGAAAGAGAGACAGAGCAATTAATCATTACAGCGGTCTCACGTTGCTCCGCTCTCCGGCTGAGGAGTGACTTACTTCCTGCAGACAAAGGAACAACACACATGATCCTATCTCCATCTGAACACGAACGAGCTGCGCCATCTTCACCACCGACCAGGGCTGTCCACCGGGCCAGACATCTTCACCACCGACCAGGGCTGTGCACTGGGCCAGACATCTTCACCACCGACCAGGGCTGTGCACCGGGCCAGACATCTTCACCACCGACCAGGGCTGTCCACCGGGACAGACATCTTCACCACCGACCAGGGCTGTCCACCGGGACAGACATCTTCACCACCGACCAGGGCTGTGCACTGGGCCAGACATCTTCACCACCGACCAGGGCTGTGCACTGGGCCAGACATCTTCACCACCGACCAGGGCTGTGCACTGGGCCAGACATCTTCACCACCGACCAGGGCTGTGCACTGGGCCAGACATCTTCACCACCGACCAGGGCTGTCCACCGGGACAGACATCTTCACCACCGACCAGGGCTGTGCACCGGGACAGACATCTTCACCACCGACCAGGGCTGTCCACCGGGACAGACATCTTCACCACCGACCAGGGCTGTGCACCGGGCCAGACATCTTCACCACCGACCACCGGGTGAGACCTTGTGTGAACCGCAGCAAGCATATCTTATTGGAAAAGATTTGTTTCATATGTTGTGCAAAATGCACTTTTGTGTGTTTGTTACACTGAATGTGCACAAAACACATAGGGACATGTTCCACACTGCGATTCTCTCAAAGCTTCAGAATCCTTCTCTAACTCGTCAGATTCTCTTTCTCTCAATCTCCTCTTTTGTGACTGCTAGAGATTTAATAAGCAACATGGATAAAGGATAATGGCTCTTGTTCCGGCTTGGAAAGATGAAGCCAATGCGGAAGGGCCAAAAACTGCAGTTCCTCGAATGGCCACTTGAGGCTGGCTGCAAAAACAAGTAAATCCCCATTGTCCCCCATGTTGAAATGCCCGACTTTACAGCAGCAACAAACATGTTTACAGCCTGGTTCAAAAAAGGGTTTTGGTCTGTACAGCTAATGTCACCTTTTATGACTTCATGAATTCATACAACTCACTGCGTTATGAGTAACTCACTCCGTCACTCTGTTACAACTCACTCCGTTACGAGTAAAGTGGATGATAAAAAAGACATCACGAGGCTGGGAGGTGCAGCATCTTATTATAAACACGGGATTCTCCTACATGGAATGAGATGTTTGAGCTGAAAAGGTCAACTACCAGATGAACCTGTTTAAACTGCATGGGGGAGGGGAGGGGGGTCACTGCACAACAAACCCTGTGAGATACAAGTATTTATTATGGAGGTCAAAATGTGTGTGGTCAGCTGATTGTTGTCACTTCCTTCACTCTGGACATACATACACACACACACACACACACACACACACACACACATTGATTTCAGCACTCATCAGGAACATGCGTTCCCCTTGACCCCAGCATGGGACCAGAGGGCAGGAGAGGAGGGGAGGGGGAGGGGCTTGGCCGGGGTCAGATGGGGTCGTTTTAAGAAACGGGCGAAGAGGCGAGCGCCAATGAGCGACCGAGAACTTGAGTCTCTGTCAATAGAAGAGGGGGGGAGGGGAGGGGATGAGGGGGAGCAAAAGAGGGTAAGGTAAAAAAAAAAAAAAAAAAAATCATGACAAAGACAAGAGTGTGGGAGGGAGGGGGGGTGGTCCGGGGAGGGAGGGGGGTGGTCCGGGTGGGAAGTGGCTGACTCAGGCAGAGGGGTTCACCGAGTTCAGCTAGTAAATAAGTGACTGACTGCTGCGAGTGCATTCCAAGACTCCACCTCACCCCTCCCGCCCTGCCTCTTCTCTGGGGGATTCCTGGGCTTTCTGGGGCTGCTCTCTCTCCGCTGGCGTGTCAACATTTCCAGACCCCGCCGCCAGCCAAACAGGGGGCTTGAGAGGAGAGGAAGACCGCATACCGCCCTCCCTCACCCCCCTCCCTCGCGCCCTCCCTCCCTCCCTCCCTCCCTCCCTCCCTCTGCGTCGTCCCTTACAAAAACATCCTGAGGGTCCCGGGCAGGAACGAGGCCTGTGCGTACACATGCATGTTGGACGGTCCCAGCAGAGACCCTAACCCCCCTGGAAAATACTTCTAACACTCTAAAGGGAAGGAACACTGGGCAGAAATGTCCCGTTCAGTCACGGTTAGTCATGTAGCAGCACACGAAAAAAGACTTCTCTGAGCCAAATATGGCTGTCAGTTGTGTGGCTGTCAGTTGTGCATGCCGGTTTAATACGCCCCAGAAGCCATGCACAAGCAGGGCTGTGGGCACCATCTGCCTCTGCTTCTGCTAATCACCTCAGCCAGATGGGTTCGCGGATCTTTGAGGAAGCGCGTTTTCCTGCACAGTAAAGGAAAAGAAACGAGAATTGGCAATGCTTTATATCTAAAAAGGGGGGGGGGGCTGTGGTATTATCCATTACACCCGATGCCTTTGAGCTATCCCAGGTGACGGACTGCAAGATTGCTGAGTCTTTCAGGTTTCCAGAACCGCCTGCAGAACAAATTACCGGAGGGAAATATCAGTGAAGGGCAACAAGGTAATTTCACCACGGGGAGAAAAAAAAAAGAGAGAAGAAGAAATCTCGCGCTATATTCCCGAGTCCGTTCCGGAGGTACGGCGCCGGCGTTAATGGCCACAAGCTGCTTTGACAATTCACTGAGTGGGCATTCTGAATCAGCAGCACTTTCACGCTGAAACGCCACCATCAGCACATCTGTTCTGAATGAAGCGCTGCTCGTCTTATTTGGGTTTCTGCCACATCAGGCGAAAAGTCGGCTTGCTTATTTAGCTCGGCCGCGTCGAACCCTTTCCCTCTTCTGATGAAGCGCTCAGGTAAATGGCGAGCGCCGCCATTAAAGGCCTCCCGCAGGTTTAATTTGAATCTTTCTGCTGGGCCGAGCAATATATTCATATTATTGATATAGTGATATCAGACTAGATGATATCGTCTTGGATTTTCCATGGCGTGATGATATCGTGAAATGGCATAAGTGTGGTGTTTTCCTGGTTTTAAAGGCTGCATTACAGTGAAGTGATGTAAGCAGACCAGACTGTTTTAGCTGCTCTATTATTTGCCTTTACCCACTTCAGTCATCACATCCATGACTCATTATTAGATCCACCTTAAACCACCTTAGTCATTGTGTCCACATGACTCATGATTATCCACATCTCATTGTGTCATCTTGTGTGTGTGAAAGCACCAATAGTTATGCCTAGAATATCGCCACAATATTGATATTGAGGTATTTCATCAAAAATATAGTGATTTGATTTTTGATTTTGTCCATATCGCCCAGCACTATATTTGTTTGCAATAAAAAGTGCTTGTGACATCTCACTCACATGTGGCTTGGACTTACTTCTGAACACTTGACTTTGTAGAAAATACCAAGATATATATTGTGTGTATATATGTATATATATATATATATATTAGGGGTGGGGGGTGAAATCAATACACCATAGTATCGCGATATTTTGCCTGACGATATTGTATCGATATTTGGACGCCAAGTATCGA